>NC_143187.1:15144800-15449100 GCF_047325235.1 Durio zibethinus
CTATGTTACCATCATATCATAATTACAAAAATACCCCTTCAATTATAATTATTTACTAAATAATCCCCTATTAAATTACCAAAATAACCTTTCCATTATATGATAAAAAATTGATATGTGGCCAGATGGACTATTACATTTTTATACCAAAATTATGAAAATGCCATTTTCTTATCATTATTTAATAAATAATCCCTTACGAAATTATCAAAATACCCTATCCATTATGTGATATGAAGCTTATATGTGCGCATAAGGATAATTTTGCCTTCATAGGATAATTACAACACTATCGCTTCTCCTATAATTATTTACTAAAGAATTCCTTATAAAATTACCAAAATACTATTTCCATTATATGATAAGAAGTTAACATATGTCCAAATTGACTACTATGTGCTCATATTATAATTACAAAAATATCATTTATATGATAATTTACTAAATAATCCCTATTAATTTACCAAAATACCTTTTCCACTATATGTTAAGAAAGTTGTATTATAACCTTATAGCAAAATTAAGAAAATGCCCTTATCTTATAATTATTTACTAAATATCCTTTATGAAATTATTAACATACCCATTCCATTATATGATAAGAAGTTTACATATGGGCAAACAGATAACTTTGCCTTTATACCATAATTACAAGATTATCAGTTGTCGTATAATTATTTACTAAATAATCCCTTATGAAATTATCAAAATCCTATTTCCATTATATGATAAGAAGTTAACATGTGTCCAAATTGACTATAATGTCCTCATATCAGAATTATGAAAATACCATTTCTCTTATAATTATTTACTAAATAATCCAAATAAAATTACCAAAATATGTTTTCCATTATATGATAAGAAATTGACATGTAGCCAAACGGACTACTATGTCCTAATACCCTAATTATGAAATTACCCCTTCTCATATAATTATTTACTAAGTAATCCCTTATGAAATTACCAAAATATCTTTTTCACTATATGATAAGAAATTGATATGTGGCCAAATAGACTAGGATGCCCTCATACCATAGTTACGAAAATACCATTTATCTTATAATTATTTCCTCAATAATCCCTCATGAAATTACCAAAATACATTTTCCATTATATGATAGGAAGTTGACATGTGGCCAAATTAACTATTATGCCATCGTGTTATAATTATGAAAATACTTTTTCTCTTATAATTATTTAATAAATAATCCTTGATGAAATTAGGAAAATGCCCTTTCCAATATACGATAAGAAATTACCAAAATACCATTTCCATTATATGATCAGAAATTAACATGTAATGACTATTATTCTCTCATACTATAGTTATGAAAATATCCTTTCTCTAATAATTATTACTAAATAATCCCTTATTAAATTACCAAAAAGACTCTTTCCATTATATGATAAGAAATTTATATGCGGCTAAATGGAATATTTTTCCCTTATATCATAATTACGAAAATAGCCCTTCGCTTATAATTATTTACTAAATAATACCCTATGAAATTACCAAAATACTCTTTCCATCATATGATAAGAAATTGACGTGTGGCCAAATGAACTAGTATGCCCTCTGTCATAATTACCAAAATACCTATTGTCTTATAATTATTTACTAAATAATCCCTTATGAAATTACCAAAATACACTTTTCCATTTTATTATAAGAAGTTAACATGTGACCAAATTAACAATTATGTCCTAATATCATAATTATGAAAATACCCTTTATTTAATAATTATTTACTAAATAATCTCAATAAAATTACCAAAATACCCTTCTATTATATGATAGAAATTAACATGTGGCCAAATGAACTATTATTCTCTCATACCATAATTACGAAAATATCCCTTCTCTTATAATTATTACTGAATAATCCATTATTAAATTACCAAAAATACCATTTCCATTATATGATAAGAAGTTTATATGTGGCCAAATGGAATATTTTTCCTTCATACCATAATTACAAAAATACTCATTCACTTATAATTATTTACTAAATAATTTCTTATGAAATTATCTAAATACCCTTTCCATTTTATGATAAGAAGTTGGCATGTAACCAGATACACTATTATGTCTTTATACCAAAATTGCGAAAATGCACTATCTTATAATTATTTACTAAATAATCTCTTATGGAATTATCAAAATACTCTTTCCTTTATATGATATGAAGTTTACATATGGGTAAATGGATAATTTTGCCCTTATATGATAATTACAAAACAATCCCTTCTCATATAATTATTTACTAAATAATCACTTATGAAATTACCAAAATACTAGTTTCATTATATGATAAAAAGTTAACATGCGTCCAAGTTGACTGCCATGTTCTCATATCATAATTACAAAAATACCCCTTTTCTTATAATTATTTACTAAATAATCTTTATAAAATTACCAAAATACCCTTTTCATTATATAATAAGAAATTGATGTGCAGGCCAATGGACTACTATGCTCTTATACCAAAATTATGAAAATATCCCTTTTCCTATAGTTATTTGCTAAATATTCTCTTATGAAATTACCAAAATACTATTTTCATTATATGATAAGAAGTTAACATGTGTCCAAATTAACTATTATATCATTATATCATAATTGCGAAATCCCTACTCTTATAATTTTTTTAATAAATGATCCCTATGAAATTACCAAAATATATTTTCTATTATATGATAATAAATTGACATGGAGACAAATGGACTATTATGCCCTTATACCAACATTACGAAAATGGCCTAATCTATAATTATTTACTAAATAATCCATTATGAAATTACTAACATATCCTTTCCATTATAAGATAAGAAGTTTATATGTGGGCAAATGGACAATTTTGCCCGCATACCATAGTTGCTAAACTATCCCTTCTCGCATAATTATTTACTTAATAAACGCTTATGAAATTATCAAAATCCTATTTCCATTATATGATAAGAAGTTAACATATGTCTAAATTGACTATAATGTCCTCATATCATATTTATGAAAATATCCCTTCTCTTATAATTATTTACTAAATAATCCCTATGAAATTACCAAAATACCTTTTTCCATTATATGATAAGAAATTGACATGTGACCAAATGAACTATTATGTCATAACACCTTAATTACGAAATTACCTCTTCTTTTATAATTATTTACCAAATAATCCTTTATGAAATTACCAAAATACCTTTTTCCATTATATGATAAGAAATTGACATGTGACCAAATGAACTATTATGTCATAACACCTTAATTACAAAATTACCCCTTCTTTTATAATTATTTACCAAATAATCCTTTATGAAATTACCAAAATATCATTTCCATTTTATGATAACAAATTGACATGTGGTTAAACCGTAATTACAAAAATACCATTTATCTTATAATTATTTACTAAATAATCCATATGAAATTACCAAGATACACTTTGCATTATATGATAAGAAATTGACATGTGGCCAAATGGACTAGTATGCCTTCGTACCATAATTACGAAAATAACATTTGTTTTATAATTATTTACTAAATAATCTCTAAAAATTATCAAAATATTCTTTCCATTATATGATAAGAAATTCATATGTGGCCAAACATATTGTTATATCTTAATAGCATAATTACGAAATTACTCCCTTTTTTATAACTATTTACTAAATAATCTCATATGAAATTACCAAAATACCCTTTTCATTTTATTATAAGAAGTTGACATGTGGCCAAATTAATTATTATGTCTTTATATCATAATTACGAAAATACCCCTTCTCTTATAATTATTTACTAAATAATCCCTTATGAAATTATCAAAATACCTAAAATTACCAAAATACCTTTTCCATTATATGATTAGAAATTGACATGTAGCCAAATGGATTATTATTCCTTCATATGATAATTATGAAAATATTCTTTCTCTTATAATAATTACTAAATAATCCCTTACTAAATTACCAAAAATACCCTTTCCATTATATGATAAAAAGTTTATATATGGCCAAATGGAATATTTTGCCCTCATACCATAATTACGAAAATATCCATTTGCTTATAATTATATACTAAATAATCTCTTATGAAATTATCAAAACGCCATTTCTATTATATGATAAGAAATTAAAGTGCAGCCAGATGGACTATTATGTCTATGTACCAAAATTGCAAAAATGCATTTATCTTGTAATTATTTACTAAATATTCCCTTATAAAATTACCAAAATAACTTTTTCATTATATGATAACAAATATACATGTGGCCAAATGGACTATTATTCTCTCATACCATAATTATGAAAATACCCTTCTTTTATTATTATTACTAAATAATCCAATAGGAAATTACCAAAATGCCTTTCCATTGTATGATAAGAAATTGACATGTGCTCAAATTGACAATTAAAGCCTAAAACCATAATTACGAAAATACCCATTCTATTATAAATATTTACTATGTAATCCCTTGTGAAATTAGGAAAATACAGTTTCCATTATATGGTAAGAAATTGATATGTGATAAAATGAACTATTATGCCATCATATTATAATTACGAAAATATCCCTTCTTTTATAATTATTTACTGAATAATTCCTCAAGAAATTACTAAATTGCCTTTTCCATTATATTACAAGAAATTGACATGTAGCCAAATTTACTATTACTCTTTCACATCATAATTACGAAAATGCCCTATCTCTAATAACTATTTACTATATAATCCCTTATAAAATTATCAAAATACCTTTTTCATTAGATGCTCAGAAATTCACTTGTGCTGAAATTGATTATTATTCTCTCATACCATAATAGGGAAATACCATTTTTCTTATAATTATTTCTAAATAATCCCTAATGAAATTACCAAAATACCCTTTTCATTATATGATAAGAAATTAACATGTAGCCAAATGGATTGTTATGTCCTTATACCAAAATGACGAAAATGCCCTTATCTTATAATTATTTGCCAAAAAATCCCTTATGAAATTATCAAAATACCTTATCCACTATGTGATATGAAGTTTATATGTGGGTAGATGGACAATTTTGGCCTCATACGATAATTACAAAACTCTCCCTTCTTTTATAATTATTTACTAAATAATCTCTTAAAAAATTATCAAAATACTATTTCCATTGTATGATAAAAAGTTAACATGTGTCCAAATTAACTATTTATGTTCTCATATTATAATTACAGAAATACCTCTTCTTTTATAAATATTTACTAAATATTCCTCGAAGAAATTATGAAAATGCCCCTTCCATTATACTATAAGAAATTGATAAGTAACCAAATTTACTATTACGTCCTTAAACAATAATTACAAAAATATCCCTCATCTTATAATTATTACTAAATAATCCCTTATTAAATTATTGAATCACCATTTCCATTATATGATAAGAAGTCTATATGTGACCATATGAAAAATTATGCCCTCATACCATAATTAGGAAAACACTCATTCTCTTATAATTATTTACTAAATAATCCCATATAAAATTATGAAAATACCTTCTCTATTATGTTATAAGAAATTCACATTTTGAAAAATGGACCGTTATGCCTTTATCCCATAATTACTAAAAAAGGCCTTATCTTATAATTATTTACTAAATAATCCCTTATGAAATACCAAAATAACTTTTTCCATTAAATAATAAGAAATATACATTTGGCCAAATGGACTATTATTTTCTCATACTATAATTACATAAATATCCTTTTTTATTATTATTACTAAATAATCACATAGGATATTAGCAAAATGGCCTTTCTATTATACAATACGATATTGACATGTGGTCAAATTGATAAGTACACCTTAATATCATAATTACAAAGTAACCATTTTGTTATAATTATATACTAAATAATCCCTTATGAAATTAAGAAAATACACTTTCCATTATATGATAAGAAATTGACGTGAAGTAAAGTGGAGTAGTTTGCCTTTATACCATAATCACGAAAATACCCTTTCTCTTATAATTATTTACCAAATAATCCCTCATGAATTACTAAAATACCTTTTTCATTATATGATAAGAAATTGACATGTGGCCAATTTTTTTGTTATTCCTTCATATCATAATTATGAAATGCACCTTCTCTTATAATTATTTATTATATAATTCCTTATGAAATTACCAAAATACCATTTCATTATATGATAAGAAATTGCATGTGCCCAAATGAACTATTATTCCCTCATGCCATAATTAGGAAAATACCTCTTCTTTTATAATTCCTTTTAAATAATCTCATATTAAATTATCAAAATACCCTTTCTATTATATGATAATAAGTTTACATGTGGCCAAATGGACTATTTGCTCCTATACCATAGTTACAAAAATACTATTTTCATTATAATTGTTTACTAAATAATCCATATGAAATTACCAAACTACCCTTTCTATTATAAGATAAGAAATTAACATGCGACCAGATGGACTATTATGTCGTTATACCAAAATTATGAAAATACCCATATCTTATTATTATTTACTAAATAATCCCTTATTAAATTTCTAAAATACCCTTTCCATTATATGATATTAAGTTTATATGTGGGCAAATGGACAATTTTGCCCCCATACCATAATTACTAAACAATCCCTTTTTTTATAATTATTTACTAAATAATCCTTTATAAAATTACCAAAATAGACTTTCCATTATATGATAAGAAGCTAATATGTGGCCAAATTAACTATTACGCCATCATATCATAATTACGAAAATACCTTTTCTCTTATAATTATTTACTAAATAATTGCTTATAAAATTACCAAAATACCTTTTCCATTATATGATTAGAAATTGACATGTGGCCAAATGGACTATTATTTGCTCATACCATAATTATGAAAATATCCCTTCTTTTATAATTATTACTAAAAATCCCTTAATAAATTACTAAAAATACTCTTTCCATTATGTAATAAGAAGTTTATATGTGGACAAATGGAATATTTTGCCCTTACACAATAATTAAAAAAATACCCTTTCATTTACAATTATTTACTAATAATTCCCTATGAAATTACCAAAATACTATTTAAATTATATTATAAGAAGTTAACCTGTGTCTAAATTAATTATCATGTTCTTATATCATAATTATGAAAATACATTTTCTCTTATAATTATTTACTAAATAATTTTCATAAAATTACCAAAATACCTTTTCCATTATATGACAAAAAATTGATAGGCAGACAGATAGACTATTCTGCCCTTATACCAAAAATTACAAAAATACCCTCTTTTTATAATTATTACTAAATAATCCCTTATGAAATTATCAAAATACCATTTTCATTATATGATAAGAAGTTAACATGAGTCCAAATTGACTATTATCTCTTCATTTCCTAATTACAAAAATACCCCTTCCTTTATAATTATTTCCATTATATGATAATAAATTACCATGTGGCCAAATGGACTAATATAATTACGAAAATACCATTTGTCTTATAATTATTTACTAAACAATCCCTCATGAAATTATCAAAATACACTTTCCATTATATGATACAAAGTTAACATGTGACCAAATTAACTAATATGCCCTCATATCATAATTATGAAAATACCCCTTTTCTTATAATTATTTACCAAATAATCTCCTCTAAAATTACCATAATACCTTTTCCATTATATGATTAGAAAGTGACATGTGGCCAAATGGACTGTTATTCACTCATACCATAATTACGAAAATATCTTTTTTTTTATAATTGTTACAAAATAATCCCTTATTAAATTACCAAAATATTATTTCCATTATATGATAAGAAGTTAACATGTGTCCAAATTGACCATTATGTACTCATATCCTAATTGTGAAACCCCTTCTCTTATAATTATATATGAAATAATTCATATGAAATAACCAAAATACCCTTTTATTATATGATAAAAAAATTGACATGTAGGTAGATGGAATATTATGCCATTATATCAAAATTATGAAAATGCCCTTATCTTATGATTATTTACGAAATAATCCTTTATGAAATTTCTAAAATACCCTTTCCATTATATGATACTAAGTTTATGTGTGGGCAAATGAACAATTTTGCCCCCATACCATAATTACTAAACTATCCCTTCTCTTATAATTATTTACTAAATAATCTTTTATGAAATTACCCAAATAGACTTTCCATTATATGATAAGAAGTTAACATGTGGCCAAATTAACAATTATGGCCCATATCATAATTACAAAATATCCCTTCTCTTATAATTATTTACTTAATAATAACCTATAAAACTATCAAAATACCATTTCCATTATATGATTAGAAATTGACATGTTGCCAAATGGACTATTATTCTATCATACCATAATTACAAAAATATCCCTTCTCTTATAATTATTACTAAATAATCCCTTAATAAATTACCAAAAATACTCTTTCCATTATGTTATAAGAAGTTTATATGTGGACAAATGGAATATTTTAGCATTATACAATAATTATGAAAATACCCTTTCGCTTATAATTATTTACAAGTAATTCCCTATAAAATTACCAAAATACTATTTTCATTATATGATTGTAGACACTGAATTTTGTCCGAAACATTTTTAACATGATTAACTATGACTCATTTACAAACATGGGCTAGAACCATTAATATAGGACCATTACTTAAACTATTTAGGAGGTCCATTTACAACCCATAAAGAGCTCACAAATCCATTTGGAGACCTAAAATCAACTCGGGTCAAATCCAATCAAACTTGGTCAATAAAGTTAAAATTAGTCAAACAGTCAAAATTGCACAAAACTTAGTCAAAATGGATAGAAGCCATGTTAATTCTCAAAATTCGTAACCTGGTTGGAATCAATATGGTTTAAAGTTAAAATTAGTGATTTTTAAAACATTAAAAAGTTTTATAGCACTTAGGGAATTACAAAATTACTAAAATACTCTTTAAGGGTATTTTTATAACTTGGCCTTTCCGAGGTCAAATTTTCATGAAACTTTCCAAATCTTAATTTCATAATATTTCATGATTTTTGGTGCATTTGAAATCACAGGAATACCCCAGGATGTGTGAAATTACCAAAATACCCTTTATGGGTATTTTCATAATTTGGCCTTCCCGAGAATGGATTTTCATGAAACTTTTTAGATTTTAATTTTATAATATTTCTTGATTTTTTGTCATTTAAAATTCCTAAAATGAGCACGGGAACATTAATTTCTAAGAAAATGGCTTAAATATTGCAAACTTTGTACTAAGGGTAAATAGTCTTTTCATTTAGTTTAGGGGCTATAAAAATCCAACCTTTACAGTGAATAATGTGGACCATTAGATATTGAATCTTGATCTAATGGCTAAAGATTGTTCCTTGAAAAAAAAGGAAGGAACTTTGGCCATTGGATGAGATTTGATTCAAAGGCCTATTTTTAATCTTTTAAAGATATTTTGGTGGATTTTTTCTTTACAACTTTTGCCAAAAGAAAAAGGAAGTTTTTGGACTTTAAGGAGAGTAGCCAAAAACCAAATAAAAGAAAGGGGTGTAGGATTAGTGGAAAGGAAGGTAAGCAAGAAGGGAAGTCATGTTTTTGGAAGAAATTAGTAAAAAATGTGACCTTTTTTTCTTTTCTAGCTTGATCTCAAACATGCGAATACTATAAAAAAATTATGCACTTTCTCTTTGCTCATATGGTTTCACATAAAAATGGAAAACTTTCTTTAAGTTTCGGTGAGCTTTTACCAAATGATAGGAAAAGGTAGAGTTCATAGTTTTTTAAAAAGCTTTAGTTTAGGTTCATGGTGTGGAGATTTAAAGTTCTTTCTTTTGGCCTATACTCCTTTGGTTTACTATGAAATGAAGCTCCTTTAAAAAGTTTTTCTTTTTCTTCTTTTAAAGCCTTTTTTGTTTGTTTTTATATGACAATGGCATGTAGAACCTTAAAGCTTCATCTTCATTTCCATATTGATGTTTCTCATTGCTTGTGATATTTTGCAAGAGTTTAAAGTCCCAATATGATCTTGGTTTTTTTTTTCATCTTAGCTATTATTTATAAGAAAGTTGAAACTTTTAAAACTTTTTCCTATTTACTAGTGGATTAGTATAGGAAATGTGTCATCATTTTTTTTTTTTTTGGGAAAATGCAGCCATGCTTTGTAAATATTGAAAGCCAAAATGTGGGGACTAGGGGGATAAAGCAATTGGATTTTATGTTTCCTCTTTGGTCCTGACATGAATAATAAAAAGTAGAATACTATTTTAGAAAATTGCTTTAGTTGGAATTTTGTGACAAATAAAATTTTATAAAAATATAAGGCTTAAAGTTTGTTTCCAACAAAGTTTATTTCTATGTATGTTTGATTTTAATCATACTCATGCAATTTTTATAATTGTTTAAATTTAATTGTAAGTTTAATTTCATGCATTGTTTCTTATTGTTTGGATTCGCATGCTCATTTTAATTTAAGCTTTTGAATTTAAATCCATGTTTGATATTTTTATTTTTCATGCACTTTAAAGTTGTTAATAATAATAATAATAATAATAATAATAATAATAATAATAAAATAATGATTTTAAAGAAAAAAGAAATATATACGAAATATGTAAGAATACAAAAATTATTTCTTAAGAAGAATTATAAAAATGAGCTTGTTTCGAAAGTCTGCTTAGATGTTAGAGATTTTTAAAGAAGTTCATAAATTTTTAAACTTACCCAAAACCCTAAACTTGTTTTAAATTTCTAAGGATTTGCATGAAAACTTTTTTGAAGTAATTTGTTCTCGAATGCCACATAGATGATGGGATATTTAAGAAATTTTATTTCATTAAGAATTTTCATACATTTCCACAACTCAAAATAAATTCATTTTGTTAAAACCATGATTATAAAAATACAAAATAATAAAAAAATAGGATGGGATTTTATATATAAAAATTCATGCTCAAACTTTGCCTAGATGTTGGAGAGTTTAGGTAGTCTCTTTATATTTGAAAATCTAATTCTTAAATTTATAATTTATCATCATCTGTATAACTTTTTTTTTAAGAATAATGTGTACATTCATGATTCATATATGTTTGTTAATATTAATTATATATTTTTTTTACTACATTAAAAAGTTTTCTTAAAAATTTTTAGTTTTGAACAAATAAAATTAAAATAGCATTTTGTAAAGTATAATTGTTAGTACTCTGCTTAGATATTGAAGAGTCATCAATAATTATCATTTACAAAGATTGTTATTTTTTTATTTTAGAAGAAATGTTATGATAAATCTTAAATGGAAAGACTATATTTGAATTCTACATTTATGTCAGAGACTTTGAAGGTATTTTTTTTAATTTGAAGATTTTCATAATATTCCTAAATAAAGATTTTTAAAACTAATTTTATTTCTTAAAAACAAAGGGAATTGTAATTAAATTTCATATAAAAACCATTTTTGTTTAAAATTACAAATAGTGCATAATTAATTGGTACTAATTCTATGGGTGTTGTTAGGGTGATAATCTTTCCCCACCATAATCGACTCCTGAACCTGATTCTATTTTCGTAGATCAAAATTATCTTTTTGCTAAACTCATTGTTTTTATTCAAACTAAAAAAATTTTTTGGTGGCCAATCATACTCTAAAAAAGATTGTGATGACTCCTTGTATTTTTCACGATTTTAAATTTTTATGTCTAACGATTGAGTCTCCGGACTGATATGTTATGACAATGATAAAAAATTAACATGTGTCCAAATTGACTATCATGCCCTCATATTATAATTATGAAAATATTCCTTCTCTTATAATTATTTACTAAAAAATCCTTATAAAATTACCAAAATACCATTTCCATTATATGATAAGAAATTGATGTGCTAGCAGATAGACTATATTATGCCCTTATATAAAAATTATGAAAATACCCTTCTTTTTATAATTATTACTAAATAATCCCTTATAAAATTATTAAAATATCATTTTTATTATATGATAAGAAGTTAACATGAGTCCAACTTGACTATTATCTCCTTATATTATAATTACGAAAATACCTTTTCTCTTATAATTATTTACTAAATAATCTCTTATGAAATTATGAAAATACCATTTTCATTATATGATAAGAAACTGATATATGGCCAACTAGACTATTAGGTCCTAATAATGTAATTATGAAATTAGCCTTTCTTTTATAACTATTTACCAAATAATCCCTTACGAAATTATCAAAATACCCTTTATATTATATGATAGGAAATTGACATATGACCAAATGGACTAGTATGCCCTCATACCATAATTATGAAAATACCCTTTGTCTTATAATTACTTAATAATCCTTTATGAAATTACCAAAATACATTTCCATTATATAATAAGAAGTTAAAATGTGACCAAATTAACTATTATGCATTCACATCATAATTATGAAAGTACCCTTTCGCTTATAATTATTTACCAAATATCTCTTATGTAATTACCAAAATACCCCTTCCATTATATGATTAGAAATTGACATGTGGCCAAATGGACTATTATTAACTCATACTATAATTACAAAACATCCCTTCTCTGATAATTATTACAAAATAATCCCTTATTAAATTATAAAAAATACCATTTCTATTATATGATAAGAAGTTTATATGTAGCCAAATGGAATATTTTTCCCTTATACTATAATTATGAAAATACCAATTCACTTACAATTATTTATTAAATAATCTCTTATAAAATTACCAAAATACCTTTTTCATTATATGATAAGAAATTGACGTACGACAAGATGGACTATTATGTCCTTATACTAAAATTACGAAAATGCACTTATAATTATTTACTAAATAATCCTTTATGGAATTATCAAAATACCCTTTCCATTATATAATATTAAGTTTATATGTGGGCAAATGGACAATTTTGCCTTCATACCATAATTACAAAACTATCCCTTCTCATATAATTATTTACTTAATAATCACTTATGAAATTACCAAAATACTATTTTCATTATATGATAAGAAATTAACATGTGCCTAAATTGACTATCACGTCCTCATATCATAATTACAAAAATACCCCTTTTTAATTTTTACTAAATAATCCCGATGAAATTTCCAAAAATCTATTTCCATTATATGATAAAAAATTGACGTGCAGGTTGATGGACTATTATGTCTTTATACCAAAATTACAAAAGTACCCCTTCTCTTATAATTATTACTAAATAATCCTTTATTAAATTACCAAAATACTATTTCCATTATAAGATACAAAAGTTAATAGGAGTCCAAATTGACTATAATGTCTTCATATCTTAGTTACAGAAATACCTCTTCTCTTATAATTATTTACTAAATAATCCCTTTTGAAATTATTAAAATGGCCTTTCCATTATATAATAAGAAATTGACTTGTGACTAAATTGATTATTACATCATCAAACAATAATTAAAAAAATGTCCCTTCTCATATAATTATTACTAAATAATCTTTTATTAAATTACCAAAATACCTTTTCCATTATATAACAAGAAATTTGTATGTTGCTGAAGGGATAATTATGCTTTCATACCATAATTACAAAAATACTCATTTTCTTATAGTTGCTTACTAAATAATCCCACATGAAATTATGAAAATATCATTTCCATTATATGATAAAAAATTGACATGTAGCCAAATTAACAATTACGCCATCATATTATAATTACAAAAATACTCATTTTCTTATAATTTTTTACTAAATAATCCTTCAAGAAATTACTAAAATGTCATTTCCATTATATGATAAGAAATTTATATAAAGGCAAAAGGAATATTATGCCCTTATATCATAGTTACAAAAATACCGTGTCTCTTATAATTATTTACTAAATAATCTCCCAAGAAATTACTAAAATGCCCTTTTCATTATATGATAAAAAATTGACATATGACCAAATGGACTATTATGCCCTTATCCGATAATTATGAAAGTGCCCATACTGTGTAATTATTTACTAAATAATCCCTTATGAAATCACCAAAATATCCTTTCCATTATATGATTAGAAATTGACATGTGGTCCAATGGACATAATTACGAAAATATCCCTTTTTTATAATTATTACTAAATAATTCCTTATTAAATTACTAAAAATACTCATTCCATAATATGATAAGAAGTTTATATGTGGCCAAATGGAATATTTTGTCCTCATACTATAATTATGAAAATACCCCTTTGCTTATAATTATTTACTAAATAATCTCCTATAAAATTATCAAAATACCTTTTTTATTATATGATAAGAAATTGACATGCAAGCAGATGGACTATTATGTCCAAAAATGCACTTATCTTGTAATTATTTATGAAATATTTCCTTATAAAATTACCAAAATACCTTTGGCATTATATAATAAAAAATATACATATAGCCAAATGGACTATTATTCTCTTATACCATAATTATGAAAATACCTTTCTTTTATTATTTTTATTACATAATCATATAAGAAATTACCAGAATGCTCTTTCCATTATTTAATAAGAAATTGATACGTGGTCAAATTGACTATTAAAGTCTAAAATCATAATTACAAAAATACCCACTTTGTTATAATTATTTACTAAATAATCCCCTATAAAATTAGGACAATACACATTCCATTATATGATAAGAAATTAACATGTGGTAAAATGGATTATTATGCCCTCATACCATAATTATGAAGATACCCCTTCCTTTATAATTATTTACTAAGTAATCTCTCATTAAATTACTAAAATGCCTTTTCCATTATATTATAAGAAATTTACACATGACCAAATTGACTGTTATAGCTTTATACCATAATTATGAAAATACCTATCTCTAATATTTATTTACTATATTGTCACCTATGAAATTACCAAAATACCCTTTCCATTATATGATAAGAAGTTGACATGTGCCTAAATTGTCTATTATTCCTTTATATCATAATTATGGAGATACCCTTTCTTTTAAATTATTACTAAATAATCTCTTATTAAATTACCAAAATACATTTTCCATTATATGATGAGAAGTTTGCATATGGCCAAATGGATTATTTTGCCGTCAAACTATAATTATGAAAATACCCCTTTATTATAATTATTTACTAAATAATCTTCTATGAAATTACTAAAATACCTTTTCTAATATGATAAGAACTAGCGAGCGGCTAGATGGACTTTTATGTCCTTATACCAAAATTATGAAAATACCCTATCCATTATATGATATGAAGTTTATATGTGGGCAAATGGGCAATTTTGCTATCATACGATAAGTACAAAACTATCCCTCTTCTTATAATTATTTACTAAATAATCCCATATGAAATTATCAAAATACTATTTCCATTATTGATAAGAAGTTAACATGTGTTTGCATTAACTACTACGTCCTCATATCATAATTATTGATTAAATAATCCCTATGAAATTACCAAAATACACGTTCCATTATATGATAAGAAATTAACATGTGGGCAAATGGACTATTATGCCTTTATACCAAAATTACAAAAATGCCCCCATCTTATAATAATTTACTAAATAATTCCTTATGAAATTACAAATACACCCTTTACATTATAAGATAAAAAATCTATATGTGGGCAAATGGACAATTTTGCCTTCATACCATAGTTACTAAACTATCCCTTATGAAATTACCAAAATACTATTTCCATTATATGATAAGAAATTAACATTTCACCAAATAGACTGTTATGTCCTAATACCATAATTATGAAATTACCTGTTCTTTTATAATTACTTAGCAAATAATCCCCTATGAAACTACCAAAATACCCATTCCATTATATGATAAAAAATTGACATATGGTCGAATGGACTAGTATGCCCTTACACCATAATTATGAAAATACCCTTTGTCTTATTATTATTTACTAAATCAACCTTTATGAAATTACCAAAATACACTTTCCATTATATGATAAGATGGTAACATGTGGCCCAATTAACTATTATCCCCCCATATCATAATTATAAAAATACAGATTCTCTTATAATTATTTACTAATTAATCCCTTATGAAATTACAAAAGTACAGTTTCCATTATATGTTAAGAAATTAACATGTGGCCAAATGGACTATGATGCCCTCATACCATTATTTGAGGGGAAAATGACGTGTCCAAATGTACTATTATGCCCTTATATTATAATTACAAAAATACTCCTTCCTTTATAAATATTTACTAAATAATCCCTAAAAATTATCAAAATACCATTTTCATTATACAATAAGAAATTGACATATGGCCAAATTGATAATTATGATGTTATATTATAATTACAAAAATACCAATTTTCTTTTAATTATATACAAAATAATCCCATAAGAAATTATCAAAATACCCTTTTCATTATATGTTAAGAAATTGACATGTGGTCAAATGGAATATTATGCCCTCATACCATAATTACTAAAATACCTTTTTTCTTATAATTATTTACTAAACAATCTCCTACAAAATTTTCAAAATGCCCTTTTCTTTATATGATAAGAAATTGACATGTGTCCAAATGGACTATTATATTCTCATATCATAATTACAAAAATACCCCTTTTCTTATTTTTGTTTACTAAATACTTCTTTATGAAATTAGTAAAATACCCTTTCCATTATCTAATAAGAAGTTAACATGTGGCTAAATTGAATATTTGCCCTCATACCATAATTACGATAATACCCCTTATCTTAAAAATATGTATTAAATAATCAGCTATGAAATTACCAAAATGCCATTTCCATTATATAATAAAAAATTTACATGTGGCCAAATAGACTATTATGCCCTTATACCTTTTCCATTATTTGATAAGAAATTTACATTTAGCCTAATGGACTATTATTTCTTCGTACTATAATTACCATATTACCTATCTCTTATAATTATTTACTAAATAATGCCCTATGAAATTCCCAAAATGCTTTCTATTATGTGATAGGAAATTGACATGTGGCTAAATTAAACAATTACGCCATCATATTATAATTACAAAATATTCATTTTTTTAATTATTTACTAAATAATCTTTTAAGAAATTACTAAAATGCCTTTTCCATTATTTACTAAATACTCATTTTCTTTTAATTATTTACTAAATAATCCTTTAAGAAATTACTAAAATGCCTTTTCCATTATATAATAAGAAATTTACTTAAAGGTAAAAGGAAAATTATGCCCTTATATCATAGTTACGAAAATACCTTGTCTTTTATAATTATTTACTAAATAATCCCCGAAGAATTGTTAAAATGCCCTTTCCATTATTTGATAAGAAATTGATTTGTGGCCAAATGGACTATTATGCCATCATACCATAATTACAAAGATACCTCTTCTCTTATGATTATTTACTAAACACTTCCTCTTAAAATTACTAAAATGACTGTCCAATTATATCATAAGAAATTAACATGTGGTCAATTGGACTATTATACCTTCATATTATAATTACGAAAATAGCCATTCTCTTATAATTATTTACTAAATAATTCCTTATAAAATTACCAAAACACCCTTCCCAATAGATAATAAGAAATTGACATGCGGCCAAATGACTATTATATCCTCATACCTTAATTACGAAAATACGCCTTCTAATCCCTTATGAAATTTTCAAAATATACATTTCATTATATGATACGAAATTGACATGTTGCCAAATGGACTATTATGGTCTCATATCATAATTACGAAGACACCCTTCTCTTATAATTGCTTACTAAGTAATCTCTTAAGAGATTTTCAAAATGACCTTTCCATTATATGATAAAAAATTGACATGTGACCAAATTGACTATCATGCCCTCATACCATAATTACTAAAATACCCTTTGTCTTATAATTATTTGCTAAATAATCTCTTAATGAAATTACCAAAATACCTTTTTCAATATATGATAAGAAATTGACATGTAGCCAGATGGACTATTATGCCCTCATAGCATTATTACAAAATTACTTGTTCTTTTATAGTTATATACTAAATAATCTTCTATGAAATTACCAAAATACACTTTCCATTATATGATAAGAAGTTAACATGTGGCCAAATTATCTATTACGCCCTCATATCGCAATTACGAAAATACTTTTCATCATATAATTATTTACTAAATAATTTTCTATGAAATTTTCAAAGTACCTTTTCCATTATATGATTAGAAAATTGACATGTTGCAAAATTGAGATGTTTCTATTATATCTCTTCTCTTATAATTATTACTAAATAATCATTTATTACATTACCAAAATGCCCTATGCATTATATGATAAGAAGCATATATATGGAGAAATAGACTATTTTACCAACATACCATAATTACGAAAATACCCTTTCCATTATAATTATTTACTATATAATCTTTTATGAAAATTACCAAAATACCCTTACCATTATATGATAAGATATTAATGTGCGACCAAATGGACTATTATGCCCTTATACTAGAATTACAAAAATGCCCTTATCTTATAATTATTTACAAAATAATCCCTTATGAAATTACCAAAATACCCTTTCCATTATATTATAAAAAGTTTATATGAGGGCAAATGGATAATTTTGCCCTCATACCATAATTATGAAATAATCTCTTATAATTATTTGCTAAATAATCCCTTATGAAATTATAAAAATACCCTTTCCATTATATGATAAAAAATTAACATGTGACCAAATGGATAGTTATTCCATCATACTATAATTATCAAAATACCCTTCTCTTATAATTACTTACTAAATAATCTCTCTATGAAATTGCCAAAATGCCATTTCCATTTTCTAATAAAAAAATTGACATGGAGCCAAATGGACTATTATGCCTTTATGCCATAATTACAAAAATGCCCCTTTTCTTACAATTATTTACTAAATAATCCCTGAGGAAATTACCAAAGTGCCATTTTCATTAAGTGAAAAAAATTACATGTAGTCAAATTGACAATTATGCCTTCATATTATAATTACAAAATACCCCTTTTTATAATTATTTACTAAATAATCTCTCAAAAAATTACTAAAGTGCCATTTCCATTATATGATAAGAAATTTACATAAGATCAAAAGGACTATTAGGCCTTATATCATAATTATGAAAATACCCCTTCTCTTATAATTTTTTACTAAATAATCCCTTTAGAAATTATCAAGATGCCCTTTCCATTATACAATAAGAAAGTGACATATGGCCAAATTAACAATTATGTTTTCATATCATAATTATGAAAATAGCCATTTTCTTATAATTATTTACTAAATAATCCCCTATAAAATTACCAAAATACCCTTTCCATTAAACGATAAGAAATTGACATGTGGCCAAATGGATAATTATTCACTTATACCATAATTATGAAAATACCCTTCTCCTATAATTATTTAATAAATAATCCACTATGAAATTAGTAAAATGCCTCTTTTGTAATATAATAAGAACTTGACAAGTAGCCAAGTAGACTATTATACCCTGATGCTATAATTATGAAATAATTTCTCTTTTAATTATTTACTAAATAATCCTATAAGAAAATACCAAAATATCCTTCCCCTTATATGATCAAAATTTGACATCTGTTCAAACTGACAATTACATTGTCATATCAGATTTATGAAAATACTCTTTTTGTTATAATTATTTACTAAATAATCCCCTATGCAATTAAGAAAATACCCTTTCCATTATATGATAAGAAATTGATAAGTGATAAAATGGACTATTATGCCCTCATACCATAATTATGAAAATACCCTTTTTGTTATAATTATTTACTTAATAATCCCTCACGAAATAACTAAAATGCCTTTTCAATTATATGATAAAAAATTGTCATGTGGCCAAATTGATTATTATGTCCTCATATCTTATTTACGAAAATACCTTTTCTCCTATAATTATTTACTAAATAATCCTCTGTGAAATTACCAAAATACTTTAGCCATTATATGGTAAGAAACTAACATGTAGTCAAATAGACTATTATTCTTTCATACCATAATTAGGAAAATATCCCTTCTTTTATAATTATTTACTAAATAATCCACCATGAAATTACCAAAATACCTTTTCCATTATATGATATACATTAAAAGAATCATTTACAAAATTACAAAACTGCCCACCCTATTAATTGATGGGAAAGTGACATGCGACCAAATGTACTATTATGCCCTTATATCATAATTACAAAATTACCCCTTCTCTTATAATTATTTATGAAATAATCCCTAGGAATTAACATGTGGCCAAATGGACTATGATGCCTTTATACCATAATTAAAGACATACCTTCTCTTATAATTATTTACTAAATAGCTCCTTATGAAATTGTCAAAATACCCCTTCCATTAATGAAAAGGGCATTTTGCTAATTTAATATGGAATTATTTAGTAAATAATTATAAGAGAAAAGGTATTGTAACAATTATGGTATGATGGCATTATAATGCATTTGGTGACATGTCAATTTCTTACCATATAATAGAAAGGGCATTTTGGAAATTTCATAGACAATTCTTTAGTAAATAATTATAAGACAAGGGGTATTTTAGTAATTATAGTATAAGGGCATAATAGTCAATTTGGCCACATGTTAATTTTCGTAGGGGATTATTTAGTAAATAATCATAAGAGAAGGGGTATTTCATAATTATGATATTAGCCCATAATTGTGAATTTAGCCACATATCAATTTCTAATCATATAATGGAAAGGTCATTTTTGTAATTTTATCAGGGACTATTTATAAAAAAAATTCTAAGAGAAGGGGTATTTTCATAATAATGGTGTGAGGGTATAATAGTAAATTTGGCCAAATGTCAATATCTTATCATATAATGGAAATGGTATTTTCATAATTTCATAAAAGATTAATTAGTAAATAATTACAAGAGAACGGGTATAATTTCCTAATTATGTTATAAGGGTATAATAATCAATGTGACCATATGTAAGTTTCTTATCATATAATGGAAAGGGTGTTTTTGTAATTTCATATAAGATTATTTAGTAAATAATTATAAGAGAAGGGGTATTTTAATAATTATGGTATGAGGGCATTATAATACATTTGGCAACATGTTAATTTCTTATCATATAATGGAAAAGGTATTTTGGTAATTTTATAGGTGATTATATAGAAAATAATTATAAGAGAATGGGTGTTTTCATAATAATGTTATGAGGGCATGATAGTCCTTTTGGCCATATGTCAATTTATCATATACTGGAAAGTAAATTTTGCTAATTTCATAAGGGATCATTTAGTAAATAATTATAAAAGTAGGGATATTTTTGTAATTATGGTATGACGACATAGTAGTCAATTTAGCTACATGTCAATTTCTTATCATATAATTATAAGAGAAGGGGTATTTTCATAATTATGGTATGAGAGCATAATAGTCAATTTGACCACATGTCAGTTTCTAACCATATAATGGAAAGGGTATTTTCATAATTTCATTGGAAATTATTTAGTAAATAATTATAAGAGAAGAAGTGCTTTAGTAGTTATGGTTTGAAGGCATTATAATCCATTTGGTGACATGTCAATTTCTTATCATATTATAGAAAAGGCATCTTAGTCATTTTTATAGGCGATTATTTAAAAAATAATTATAAGAGAAGTGGTATTTTTGTAATTATGGTATAAGGGCATAATACTCCATTCGGCCATATGTCAACTTCTTATCATATACTAAAAAAGTTATTTTGCTAATTTCATATGGGATTATCAATTTGAACACATGTTAATTTCTTATTATAAAATGGAAAAGGCATTTTAGTAATTTTTTGAGGGTTTATTTAGAAAATAATTATAAGAGAAGAGGTATTTTTGTAATCATGCTATGAGAGTATAATAGTCCACCTAGCCACATGTTGATTTCTTATCATATACTGGAAAGGAAATTTCACTAATTTCAAAGGGATTATTTAGTAAATAATTATAAGATAAAGGGTATTTTTGTAATTATGTTTTGAGGGCATAATAGTCAATTTGGCCACATGTCAATATCTTATCATACAATGGAAAAGGTATTTTCCTAATTTCATAAGAGATTAATTAGTAAATAATTATAAGAGAATGGGTATAATTTCGTACTTATGTTATAAGGGCATAATAGCCAATTTCACCATATGTAAGATTCTTATCATATAATGAAAGGGGTATTTATGTAATTTCATATGAGATTATTTAATAAATAATTATAAGAGAAGGAGTATTTTAATTATTATGGTATGAGGGCATTATAATACATTTTATCATATAATGGAAAAGGCATTTAGGTAATTTTATAAGTGATTATTTAGAAAATAATTATAAGAGAATTGTTATTTTTGTAATTATGGTATGGGGGCATAATAGTCCCTTTGACCACATGTCAATTTTTTATTATATATTGGAAAGTAAATTTCACTAATTTCCTAAAGGATTATTTAGTAAATAATTATAAAAGTAAGGATATTTTTATAATTATGGTATGACGGCATAATGGTTAATTTAATCGCATCTCAATTTTTTATCATATAATTATAAGAAAAAGGGTATTTTTGTAATTATGGTATGAGAGCATAATAGTTAATCTGACCCTATGTCAGTTTCTAACCAATAAGGGAAAGGGTATTTTTGTAATTTCATAAAAGATTATTTAGTAAATAATTATAAGAGAAGAGGTGTTTTAATAATTATGGTTTGAGGGCATTATAATCCATTTGGCCACATGTCAATTTCTTATCATATAATAGAAAAGGTATTTTAGTCATTTTCATAGGTGATTATTTAGAAAAAAAAATTATAAAAGAAGTGGTATTTTTGTAATTATGGTATGAGGGCATAATACTCCATTTGGCCATATGTCAACTTCTTATCACTTTCTGGAAAGGTTATTTTGCTAATTTCATAGGGGATTATCCATTTGACCACATGTTAATTTCTTTTATATAATGCAATAGGCATTTTAGTAAATTGTTGAGGGCTTATTTAGAAATAATTATAAGAGAAAGGGTATTTTCATAATTTTGCTATGAAGGTATAATAGTCCATTGGCCACATGTCAATTTTTTATCATATGATGAAAGGGAAATTTTGCTAATTTCATAGAGGATTATTTAGTAAATAATTATAAGAGAAGGGTATTTTTGTAATTATGGTATGGAGGCATAATAGTCAATATGGCCACATGTCAATATCTTATCATACAATGGAAAAGGTATTTTCATAATTTCATAAGAGATTAATTAGCAAATAATTACATGAGAACGGGTATAATTTCATAATTATGTTATAAGGGCATAATAGTTAATTTGACCATATGTAAGTTTCTTATCATATAATGGGAAGGGTATTTTTCTAATTTCATATGAGATTATTTAGTAAATAATTATAAGAGAAAGGGTGTTTTAATGATTATGGTATAAGGGCATTATAATACATTTGGCCATATGTCAATTTCTTATCATATAATAGAAAAGGCATTTTGGAAATTTTATAGGTGATTATTTATAAAATAATTATAAGAGAAGAGGTATTTTTATAATTATGGTATGGGGGCATAATAGTCCCTTTGGCCAGATATCAATTTCTTATCATATACTAGAAAGTAAATTTTGCTAATTCAATGGGAATTATTTAGTAAATAATTATAAGAGATGGGGTATTTTCATAACTATGGCATAAGGACATAATAGTCAATTTGGCCACATGTCAATTTCTTATCATTGAATGAAAATGGAATTTTCATAATTTCATAGGAGACTATTTAGTAAATAATTATATTAAAAAGGGTAATTTTCTAATTATGGTATGATGGGATAATAGTCAATTTGGCAATATGTCAATTTCCTATCATCTAATGGAAAGAAAATTTTCATAATTTCATAGGAGATTATTTAGTAAATAATTATAAAGAAAGGTATATTTTCATAATTATGGTGTGGCAGTATAATAGTCAATTTGACAACATGTCATTTTCTTACCATATAATGGAAGGCTATTTTCATAAATTCATAGGAAATTATTTAGTAAATAATTATAAAAGAAAGGGTATTTTCATAATTATGGTATGCTGGCATAATAGTCCATTTGGTCACACGTCAATTCTTACCATATACTGGAATGGGAATTTCGTAAATTTCATAAAGGATTATTTAGTAAATAATTATAAGCGAATGGGTATTTTCATAATTATGGTATGACAACATAATAGTCAATTTGACCATATATCAATTTCTTATCATATAATGGAAAGGGAATTTTTATAATTTCATAAGAGATTATTTTGTAAATAATTATAAGAGAATGGGCATATTCTTATAATTAGGATATGAAGGTATAATAGATAATTTAACAACATGTCATTCTCTTATCATATAATGTAAAGGGTATTTTCATAATTTCATAAGAAATTATTTAATAAATAATTATAAGAGAAGAGGTATTTTCATAATTATGGTATAAGGAGATAATAGTCCACTTAGCTAAATGTATATTTCTTACCATATAATGGAAATGGCATTTTAGTAAATTCATAAGAGATCATTTAGTAAATAATTATACGAGAAGAGGTATTTTCATAATTATGTTAAGAATGCATGATAGTTAATTTGGCTAGATGTCAAATTTTTATCATATAATGGAAATGGCATTTAGTTAATTTCATAAGGGATTATTTAGTAACTAATTATAAGACATAGGATATTGTCATAGTTAGGTTATAAGGGAATAATAGTCCATTTGGCTACATGTTAATTTCTTATCATACAATGGAAAGGTCATTTTGGTGGTTTCCTAGGGCACTATTTAGTATATAATTATAAGAGAATGGGTATTTTCGTAATTTTGGTATGGTAGCATAATAGTCAATTTGGTCGCATGTCATTTTCTTATTTTATAATGAAAGGCTTTTTTTTGTAATTTTGCAAAGGGTTATTTTGTAAATAATTATAAGAGAATAGGTTATTTTGTAATTATGGTATGATAGCATGATAGTCAATTTGACCACATGTCAGTTTCTAATCATATAATGGAAAGGGTAATTTTGTAATTTCATATGAGATTATTTAGTAAATAATTATAAGAAAAGAGGTATTTTAATAATTATGGTATGAGGGCATTATAATCCATTCGGCCACATGTCAATTTCTTATCATAAATGGACAAGGTATTTTAGTAATTTTCATAAGCGATTATTTAGAAAATAATTATAAGAGAATGGGTATTTTTGTAATTATGGTATAGGACATAATACTCCATTTGGCCATATGTCAATTTCTTATCATATACTGGAATGGTTATTTTGCTAATTTCATAGGGGATTATCCATTTGACCACATTTTAATTTCTTATGATATAATGGAAAATGAGTTTTAATAAATTTTTAGGGCTTATTTAGAAAATAATTATAAAAGAAGGGGTATTTTTGAAATTATGGTATGAGGACATAATAGTCCATTTGATCACATGTCAATTTCTTATCATATATTGGAACGGGAATTTCGCTAACTTCATAGGGGATTATTTAGTATATAATTATAAGATAAGGGTATTTTTGTAGTTTTGGTATGACGGCATAATAACAATTTGGCCACATGTTGATTTTTTATCTATGAATGGAAATGGAATTTTCATAATTTCAAAAGACATTATTTAGAAAATAATTATAAAAGAAGAGGTATTTTTGTAATTATGGTATGACGGCATAATAGTCAATTAGGCCACATGTCAATTTCTCATCAGACAATGGAAAAAGAATTTTCATAATTTAACAGGAGATTTTTTAGTCAATAATTATAAAAAAAGGATATATTTTCATAATTATGGTATGCGGGTATAATAGTCAATTTGGCAACATGTTATTTTCTTATCATATAATGGAAAGGGTATTTTCATAATTTCATAGGAAATTATTTAGTAAAAATTATAAGAGAAAGGGTATTTTCATAATTATGTTATACAAGCATAATAGTCCATGTGGCCACATGTTAATTATTATCATATACTAGAAAAGGAATTTCGCTAATTTCATAAGGGATTTTTTAGTAAATAATTATAAGAGAATGGGTATTTTTGTAATTATGGTATAACAGTATAATAGTCAATTTGGCCACGTGTCAATTTATTATTATATAATGGAAAGGGAATTTTCGTAATTTCATAAGAGATTATTTAATAAATAATTATAAGAGAAAGGATATATTTCATAATTACGGTATGAGGGTATAATAGTCAATTTAATGACATCATTCTCGTATCATATAATGGAAAGGGTATTTTCCTAATTTCATAGGAAATTATTTATTAAATAATTATAAGAGAAGGGGTATTTTCATAATTATGGTGCGCAGGCATAATGTCCATTTGGCCACATGTCAATTTCTTATCATCTAACAGAAAAGGCATTTTGGTAATTTAATATGCGATTATTTAGTAAGGAATTATAAAAGAAGGGGTATTTTTGTAGTTATGGTATGAGAGGATAATTGTCCACTTAGCCACATGTTAATTTGTTACCATATAATGGAAAGGGCATTTTAGTAATTTTTAAAAATATTATTTAGTAAATAATTATAAGAGAAAGGATATTTTCATAATTATGTTAAAGAGGGCATAATAGTCAATTTGGCCATATGTCAATTTTTTATCATATAATTGAAAGAGTATTTTGGTAATTTCTTAGGAGATTATTTAGTAAATAATTTTAAAAGATAGGATATTTTCATAGTTATGCTATAAAGGAGTAATAATCCATTTGGTTGCATGTCAATTATTATCATATAATGGAAATGTCACTTTGGTAATTTCTTAAGGCACTATTTAGTAAATAATTATAAGAGAAATGGTATTTTTGTAATTATGGTATTAAGGCATTATAGTTAATTTGGTGACATGTCAATTTCTTATCATATAATGGGTAAAAAATTTTGGTAATGTCTTAGGGGATTATTTAGTAAGTAACTATAAGAGAAGAGCTATTTTCATAATTATGCTATGAAGGCATAATAGTCCATTTGACCATATGCCAATTTCTTATCACATAATGGAAAATGCATTTTAGTAATTTCTTAAGGGCTTATTTAATAGATAATTGTAAGAGAAAGGGTATTTTCATAATTTTGGTATGAAGGCATTATAGTCATTTTGGCCACATGTTAATTTCTTATCTTATAATGGAAAGGGTATTTTTTTAATTTCATATTGGATTCTTTAGTAAATAATTATAAGAGAACATGTATTTTAATAATTATGGTATAAGGACATAATAATCCATTTGGCCACATGTTAATTTCTTATTATATAATGGTATGAGGGTATAATTGTAATGCCTCCAATCCCACACTAGAAGAATGAGCGGATATGGTATGATATATATGTAGAGATCTAAACTTAAACACTTGTGAGGCACCTTTTGTGGGTCAAAATCGTGAGACCTTTGGGTCCAAGAGTACAATACCTCACAGGTTGGGTGCAGATCTCCACAAATAGTATCAGAGTGATCACTAGTTAACGGGAACTAAGTGCTACTTCGTGAAAGCCACTAAGTACTACACGGTGGGGCCATGGGAGTCACTAAGTGCTACACCATGGGGAGCCACCTCTAAAATTCCAAAGTCTGGTGTGATCTTGATCCTATGGTTAGACTTGGCTTGATAGGGATGTCAAGCTTTAAAGGTGGGAAGATTGTAACGCCTCAATCCCATATTGAAAGAATGTGTGGATATGGTATGATATAGATTTAGAGATCTAAACCCAAAATCTGTAAAGCACCTTTTGTAAGAGAAAACTATGAGACTTTTGGATCAAAGTGGACAATACCTCGTAGCTTGGGTGCGAATCTCTACAATAATAGTCCATATGCCCACATGTCAATTTCTTATCATATACTAGAAAGGGAATTTTGCTAATTTCATAGGGGATTATTTAGTAAATAATTATAAGAGAAGGAGTATTTTCATAGTTATGGTATGATGGCATAATAGTCAATTTGGCCACATGTCAATTTTTTATCAAATAATCAAAGGGTATTTTTATAATTTCATAGGTATTTATTTAGTAAATAATTATAAGATAATAGGTATTTTCATAATTATGGTATGAGAACATAATAGTCAATTTGACCACTTGTCAGTTTATTACCATAAAATGGAAAGTGTATTTTATAATTTCATAAGAAATTATTTAGTAAATAATTATAAGAAAAGGGGTACAATTTTGCAATTATGGTATAAGGGCATAATAATCAATTAGACAACATTTCCATTTCTTAGCATATATGGAAAGGTCATTTTGGTAATTTTTTAAGAGATTATATGGTAAATAATAATAAGAGAAAAGGTATTTTCATAATTATAGTATGAGGGCATAATAGTCCATTTGGCCACAAGTCAATTTCTTATCATATAATGGAAAGGACATTTTGATAATTTCATTGGTGACTATTTAGTAAATAATTATAAGAGAAAGGGTATCTTGGTAATTATGGTATAAGGGTAAAATAGTCAATTTGATAACATGTTAACTTCTTATCATATAATGGAAATGGTATTTTTGTAAAATAATTATAAGGGAGCGAGTATTTTCGTAATTATACTATGAGGGCATAATAGCCCATTTGCCCACATGTCAATTTCTTATTATATATTGGAAAAAGATTTTTTGGTAATTTTGTAAGGTATTATTTAGTAAATAATTATATAAGAAGGGATATTTTTGATATATCGTATGATGGCATAATAGTCAATTTGGCCTCATGTCAATTTGTTATCATATAATGGAAAAAGCTTTTTGGTAATTTCATAAGGATTTTTTAGTAAATAATTATAAGAAAATGGGCATTTTCATAATTATTTCTTATAATTATGGTATGAGGGCATAATTTAGTTTTGGCAACATGTCAATTTCATATTATACAACAGAAAAGGTATTTTTGTAATTTCATATGTGATTATTTGGTAAATAATTATAAAAGAATGGGTATTTTCATAATTATGGCATAAGGGCACAATACTCAATTTAGCCACATGTTAACTTCTTATTATATAATGGAAAAGGTATTTTGATAATTTATAAAGGATTATTTAGTAAATAATTATAAGACAAGTATTTTCATAACTATGGTAGGAGGGCCTAATAGTTCGTTTGGCCACATGTCATTTTTTTATTATACATTAGGAAAGGTATTTTGGTAATTTCATAGGGAATTATTTAATACATAATTACAAGAGAATGTGTGTTTTCATAATTATGGTATGAGGGCATAATAGCCAATTTGACATCATGTCAATTTCTTATCATATAATGGAAATGGTATTTTGGTAATTTCATAAGGGATTATTTAATAAATAATCATAAGAGAAAGGGTATTTTCATAATTATGATATTAGGGCATAAGTGTGAATTTGGCCATATGTCAATTTCTTATCATGTAATGGAAAAGGCATTTTCATAATTTTTTTCAGGGATTATTTACTAGATAATTCTAAGAGAATGGGGTTTTTTGTAATTATGGTATGAGGGCATAATAGTCAATTTGGCCACTTATCAATATATTATTGTACAATGGAAAGCGAATTTTGATAATTTCTTAAAGGATTATTTAGTAAATAATTATAAAAGAAGGAGAATTTTCATAATTATGGTATAAAGGCATAATAGTCCATTTGGCCACATGTTAATTTCTTATCATATAATGGAAAAGGCATTTTAATATTTCGTATGAGACTATTTAGTAAATAATTATAAGAGAAAGGGCATTTTCCTAATTATTGTATGAGGGCAGAATAGTCATTTGGCCACATGTTAACTTTTTATCATATAATTGAAAAGATATGTTGGTAATTTCATAGGGGATTATTTAGTAAATAACTATAAGAGAATGAGTATTTTCGTAATTATGGTATGAGGCCTTAATAGTCCATTTGGCCACATGTGAACTTCTTATCATATATTAGAAAGGGCATTTTGATAGTTACACAAGTGACTATTTAGTAAATAATTATATGAGAAAGGTTATTTTCGTAATTATCATATAAGGGCATAATAGTCAACTTGGCTTCGTGTCAATTTCCCATCATATAATGGAAATGGCGTTTTGATAATTTCGTGAGGGATTATTTAGTAGATAATGGAAATGGCATTTTGATAATGGAAAAGGCATTTTGATAAGAGAATGGGTATTTTCATAATGATGGTATGAGGGCGTAATAGTCGTTTTAGCCACATGTCAATTTTTTATCATATAACAGAAAAGGTATTTTGGCAATTTTATATGCGATTATTTGGTAAATAATTATAAAAGATTGAGTATTTTTGTAATTATAGTATAAGGGCAAAATTAAAGTCAATTTAGCCACATATTAACTTATTATGTAATGGAAAAGGTATTTGGATAATTTCATATGGGATTATTTAGTAAATTATTATAAGACACGTATTTTTGTAATTATGGTATGAAGACATAATAGTCCATCTGGCTACATGTCAATTTCTTATCATATATTGGAAAAGGTATTTTGGTAATTTCAAAGAGCATTAGTTAGTAAATAATTATAAGAGAAGGGATATTTTCATAATTATGGTATGAGGACATAATAGTCAATTTGGGCATATGTTAATTTCTTATCATATATTGGAAAGGGTATTTTGGTAATTTAATAGGCGATTATTTAGTAAAGAGCTATAAGAGAATGGTATTTTCATAATTATGGTATGAGGGGATAATAATTCACTTGTCTACATCTCAATTTCTTACCATATAATGGAAAGGGCATTTTAGTAATTTCATAAGTGATTATTTAGTAAATAATTATAAGGGAAGGGGTATTTTCATATTTATCGTAAGAGGGCATAATAGTTGATTTGGTCGTATATCAATTTCTTATCATATATTGGAAAAGACATTTTGGTAATTTCATAGGAAATTATTTAGTAAATAATTAAAAGAGATATAGTATTTTCATACTTATTTTATAAGGGAAAAATAGTCCATTTGGCTACATGTCAATTTCTTATGACATAATGAAAAGGTCATTTTGGTAATTTCCTAGATGACTATTTAGCAAATTGTTATAAAACAAGTGGTTTTTTCATAATTATGGTATGAGGGCATAATAGTCAAGTTGGCCACATGTCAATTTCTTATCATATAATAGAAAGGGAATTTTGTTAATTTCTTAGGGGATTATTTAGTAAATAATTATAAGAGAAAGGGTATTTTCATAATTATGGTATGACAACATAATAGTTTATTTGACCATATGTCAATTTCTTATCATATAATTGAAAAGGTGTTTTAATAATTTTTGTAAAGGCTTCTTTAGTATATAATTATAAGAAAAAAAGTATTTTCGTAATTCTAGTATAAAGGCATAATAGTCAAAAAAAGTATTTTCGTAATTCTAGTATAAAGGCATAATAGTCAATTCGACCACATGTTAATTTTTTATCATACAATGGAAAAGGTATTTTCATAATTTTATAAAAGATTATTTACCAAATAATTATAAGATAAGGGGTGCATTTTTGTAATTATGGTATGAAGGCATAAAAGTAAATTGGATAACATGTCCATTTCTTATCATATAATGGAAAGGGCATTTTGGTAATTTCATATAATTATTTATTAAATAATTATATGAGAAATGGTAATTTAATAATTATCGTATGAGGGCATAATAGCCAATTTGGCCTCACGTCAATTTCTTATCATATAATGGATAGGGTATTTTGGTAATTTCATATAGGATTATTTAGTAAATAATTATAAGAGAAGCGGTATTTTCATAATTATGATATTAGGGAGAATAATCAATTTGGCCATACATCAATTTCTTAATGGAAAGGGCTTTTTGGGAAATTCATGAGGAATTTTTTAGTAAATAATTATAATAGAAAGGGTATTTTTGTAATTATGGTATGAGGGCATAATAGCCAATTTGACCTCATGTCAATTTCTTATCATATAATGGAAATGGTATTTTGGTAATTTCATACGAGATTATTTAGTAAATAATTATAAGAGAAGGGGTATTTTCTTAGTTATGATATTAGGGCATAATAGTCAATTTGGCCACATATCAATTTATTATCATATAATGAAAAGGGCATTTTGGTAATTTTCTCAAGGATTATTTACTAAATAATTAGAAGGGAATGGGTATTTTTGTAAGTATGGTATGAGAACATAATAGTCAATTTGGCCACATGTAAATTCTTATCATACAATGGAAACGAAATTTTGGTAGTTTCTTAGGGGATTATTTAGAAATAGTTGTAAAAGAAGGGGAATTTTAATAATTATGGTATGAAGGCATAAAAGTCATTTTGGCCACATGTCAATTTCTTATCATGTAATGGAAAAGGCATTTTCATATTTCATAAGCAACTATTTAGTAAATAACTATAAGAGATAAGGTATTTTACTAATTATTGTATGAAGGTAGAATAGTAAATTTGGCCACATGCTAACTTGTTATCATATAATGGAAAAGGTATTTTGGTAAATTCATAAGGATTTTTTAGTAAATAATTATAATAGAATGAGTATTTTTGCAATTATAGTATGAGGGCATAATAGTCCATTTGCCCACATGTAAATTTCTTATCATATATTGGAAAGGGTATTTTGGTAGTTTCATAGGAGATTATTTAGTAAATAATTATAAGTCAATGGATATTTTAATAGTTATGGTGTGAGTGTATAATAGTCGTTTTGGTCACATGTCAATTTCTTATCATATAGCAGAAAATGGCATTTTGGGAATTTCATATGCGATTATTTGGTAAATGATTGTCTTTTCCTAATTATGGCATAAGGGCACAATAGTCTATTTAGCCACATGTTAACTTCTTATTATATAATGGAAAATGTATTTTTATAATTATATAAGGAATTATTTAAATAAGTATAAGACAATTATTTTCGTAATTATGGTATGAGCGCATAGTAGCCCATTTTGCCATATGTCAATTTCTTATTATATATTGGAAATGTTATTTTGATCATTTCATAGGGGGGATTATTTAGTAAATAATTATAAGAAAAGGGTATTTTCATAATTATGGTATGAGAGCATAATACCTAATTTGGCCTCATGTCAATTTCTTATCATATAATGGAAAGAGTATTTTGGTAATTTCATAAAGGATTATTTAGTAAATAATTATAAGAGAAAGGGTATCTTCATAATTATGATATTAAGGCATAATAGTCAACTTGGTCACATGTCAATTTCTTATCATATAATGGAAAAAGGGCATTTTAATAATTTTTTTTAGAATTATTTACAAAATAATTAGAAGAGGAATGCTATTTTTTTAATTATGGTATGAAAACATAATAGTTAATTTGGCCACATGTCAAATCTTATCATTCAATGGAAAGGGAATTTTGGTAATTTCTTAGGGAATTATTTAGTAAATAATTATAAGAGAAAGCAAATTTTGATAATTATGGAATGAAAGCATAATAGTCAATTTGGCCACATGCAATTTCTTATCATGTAATGGAAAGGGCATTTTCATATTTCATAGATGACTATTTCGTAAATAATTATAAGAGAAAATGTATTTTAGTAATTACTGTATGAAGGTAGAAGAGTCAATTTGACCACATGTTAACTTCTTATCATATAATGGAAAGGGTATCTCGATAAATTCATAAGGGATTATTTAGTAAATAATTATAATAGAATGAGTATTTTCGTAATTATAGTATAAGGGCATAATAGTCCATTTTGCCTACATGTAAATTCTTATCATATATAGGAAAAGGTATTTTGGTAGTTTAATAAGAGATTATTTAGTAAATAATTATAAGTATATAGGTATTTTCATAATTATGGTATGATGGCATAATAGTTGTTTTGGCCATATTAATTTTCTATCATAAAACGGAAAAGGCATTTTGGTAATTTCATATGCGATTATTTGGTAAATAATTATAAATGATTAGGTCTTTTCTTAATTATGGCATAAGGGCAAAATAGTTGATTTAGCCACATATTAACTTCTTATTATATAATGGAAAATGTATTTTGATAATTCTATAAGGAATTATTTAGTAAATAATTATAAGACAAGTATTTTTGTAATTATGGTATGAGAGCATAATAGTCCATTTTGCCGCATGTCAATTTCTTCGAAGATGATTATTTAGAAAATAATTATAAGAGAAGGGTATTTTTGTAGTTATTATATGAGGGCATGATAGTCTCTTTGGTCTCTTGTTAATTTCTTACCATATACTGGAAAAGGAATTTTGCTAATTTTATAGGGCATTATATAGTAAATAATTATAAAATAAAAGGGCATTTTCATAATTATGGTATGATGGCATAATAGTCAATTTGGCCACATGTCAATTTCTTATCCTATAAGAAAAGGGCATTTTGGTAATACCATAGGGGTTAATTTACTAAATAATTACAATAGAAGGGGTATTTTCATAATTATGGTATGAGAACATAATAGTAAATTTGACCACATGTCAGTTTCTTACCATATAATTAAAGGGGTATTTTCATAATTTTAAAGGAGATTATTTAGTAAACAATTATAAGAGAAGGAATATTTTCGTAATTATGGTATGAGGGAATAACAATCAATTTGGCCACATGTAAATTTTTTATCATATAATGAAAAGGCATTTTGGTAGTGTCATAAGGGATAATTTAGTAAATAATTATAAAAGAATAGGTATTTTTGAAATTATGGTATAAGAGCGTAATAGTCAAATTGATCACATGTCAGTTCCTTACTATATAATGGAAGGGGTATTTTCATAATTTCAGAGAAGATTATTTAATAAATAATTATAAGTGAATAGGTATTTTAATAATTATGGTATGAAAGCATTATAATCCATTTGGCCATATGTCAATTTCTTATCATATAATAGAAAAAGCATTTTTGTAATTTTCATAGGTGATTATTTAGAAAATAATTATAAGAGAATGAGTTTTTTCGGTAATTATGGTATGAGGGCATAATACTCCATTTGGCCATATGCCAATTTCTTATCATATACTACAAAGGTTATTTTTCTATTTTCATTAGGGATTATTGAGTAATAATTATAAGAGAATGGGTATTTTAATAATTATGATATAAGGGCATAATAGTCAATTTGATCACATGTCAATTTCTTGTTATATAATAAAAAGAGCATTTTGGTAATTTTGTCAAAGATAATTTTGATAATAATTATAAGAGAAGGTGTATTTTCATAATTATGGTTTGAGGGCATATTAATTTCTTATCATATAATGAGAGGGTATTGTCATAATTTCATTGGAAATTATTTAGCAAATAATTATAAGAGAATAGGTATTTTCATAATTATGGCATACAGGCATAATAGTCTATTTGGCCATATGTCAATTTCTTATTATATAATGGAAATGGCATTTTGGTAACTTAATAAATGATTATTTAGCAAAGAATTATAAAAGAAAGGAGTATTTCCGTAATTACGATACGAAGGGAAAATAGTCTACTTGGCCACATGTCAATTTTTTATAATATAATAGAAACTCCATTTTATTAATTGCATAGGTGATTATTTAGTAAATAATTATAAAAAAATGAGTATTTTTAGAATTATGGTAAGAAGGCATAAAAGTTGATTTAGACACATATCAATTTCTTAACATAATTTTGTAGGGGATTTTTTAATAAATAATTATAACAGATGTATTATTTTCATAGTTATGTTATGAGGAAATAATAGTCCATTTGGCTACATTTCAATTTCTTATCATATAATGGGAATGTCATTTGCAAATTTCCTAGGCGATTATTTTAGTAAATAATTATAAGAGAAAGGGTATTTTCGTTATTACGGTATAAGGGCATAATAGTTAATTTGGCCATATGTCAATTTCTTATCATATAATGGAAATGAAATTTTGGTAATTTCTTAGGGGATTATTTAGTAAATAAAAAGAAGAAAAGGGGTATTTTCATAATTATGATATAAGGGCATAATAGTCTATTTGACCATATTTCAATTTCATATTATATAATGGAAAAAAATGTTTTAGTAATTTCTTGAAGGCTAATTTAGTAAATAATTATAAAAAGGGTATTTTTGTAATTATAGTATAAAGACATAATAGTCAATTTTACCATATGTCTATTTCTTTTCATATAATGGGAAAGGAATTTTCGTAATTTCATAATAGATTATTTAGTAAATAATTATAAGAGATGGGGTATATTTTCATAATTATAGTATGAGGATATAATAATCAATTTTACAATATGTCAATTTCTTATATATAATGGAAAGGGTATTTTCATAATTTAGTAGGAGATTATTTAATAAATAATTATAAGAGAAGTGGTATTTTCATAGTTATGGTATGAGGGCATAATAGTCCATTTGACCACATCTCAATTTCTTATCATATAATGGAAAAGTCGTTTTGGTATTTTCTTATAGGCTTCTTTAATAATGATTATAAGAGAAAAGGTATTTTAGTAATTCTGGTATGAAGGCTTAAAAGTCAGTTTGATCACATGTCAATTTTTTATCATATAATGAAAATGGTATTTTCATAATTTCTTAGGAGTTTATTTAGTAAATAGTCATAAAAAAAGGGTTATAATTTTGTAATTATGGTATAAAGACATAATAGTCAATTGCACAACATGTCCATGTCTTATTATATAATGAAAATGGTATTTTGGTAATTTTTTAGGAGATTATATGGTAAATAATTATAAGAGAAGGGATATTTTTATAATTATGGTTTGATGGCATAATAATCCCTTTCGCCACATGTTAATTTCTTATCATATAATGTTATGAAGGCATAATAGTCAATTTGACAACATGTTAACATTTTATCATATAATGGAAAGGGTATTCTGGTAATTTATAAAGGATTATTTAGTAATGATTATAAGAAAATGAGTATTTTAGTAATTATACTAGGAGGGAATAATGGTCCATTTGCCCACATATCAATTTCTTATCATATATTGAAAATGGTATTTTGATAATTTTATAAGAGATTATTTCATAAATAAGTATACGAGAAGGAAAATTTTCATAATTATCATATGAGGGCATAATAGTTAATTTAGCCTCATGTCTATTTCTTATCATATAATGGAAAAGGCTTTTTGATATTTTCATGAGGGATTTTTAAGTAAATAATTATAAGAGAATAGGTATTTTCATAAATATGGTATGAGGACATAATGGTCATTTTTGTAATTATTTAATAAATTATTATAAGAGATGTGGTATTTTCGTGGTTATGTTATAAGGGAATATTAGTCTATTTGGCTACATGTCAATTTCTTATCATATAATAGAAATGTCATTTTCATAAAATATCGTATGAGGGCATAATAGTCAATTTGGTCCCATGTTTATTTCTTATCATAATGGAAAAGGATTTTTGATAATTTCATAAGGGATTTTTTAATAAATAATTAGAAGAGAATAGGTATTTTCATAATAATGGTATAAAGGCATAATAGTCATTTTTATAATTATTTAATAAATAATTATAAGAAATGTGGCATTTTTGTAGTTATGTTATAAGAGAACAATAGTCTATTTGGCTACATGTCAATTTCTTATCATATAATGGAAATGTCATTTTTGTAATTATGGTATGAGGGCATAATAGTCAATTTGGTCACATGTCAATTTCTTAGTATAGAATGGAAAGGAAATTTTTGTAATTTCTTAGTGGATTATTTAGTAAATAACTATAAGAGAAGGGGTATTTTCATAATTATGTTATGAGGTCATAATGATCGATTTGACCACATGTCAAATTTCTTATCATATAATTGAAAAAGTGTTTTAATAATTTCTTAAGGGCTTCTTTGGTAAATAATTATAAAAGAAGGGATATTTTGGTAATTTTGGTATGAAGGCATAATAATCAATTTGACCACATTTCAATTTTTTATCATATAATGGAAACAATATTTTTGTAATTTCATAAGAGATTGTTAAGTAAATAATTATAAGAGAAGTGTTATATTTTGGTAATAATGGTATGAAGGCATAATAGTCAATTGGACAACATTTAATTTCTTATCATATAATTGAAATAGAATTTTGGTAATTTCTTAGGAGATTATTTAGTAAATAATTATAAACAAAGGGTTATATTCATAAATATGGTATGAGGACATAATAGTCCATTTGATTACGTGTCAATTTCTTATCATATAATTGAAAAGGCATTTTAGGAATTTTTTAAGTGCTTTTTTAGTAAATAGTTATAAGAGAATGTGTATTTTTGTAATTCTGGTATAAAGGCATAATAGTCAATTTGACCACATTTCAATTTCTTATTATAAAATGAAAAAGGGTATTTTTGTAATTTCATAGGACATTATTTAGTAAATAATTATAAAAGAAATGATATATTTCTATAATTATGGTATGAGGGCATAATAGTCAATTGGACAATGTGTCCATTTCTTATCATACAATGAGGGGCATTTTGATAATTTCTTAGGGGATTATATGGTCAATAATTATAAGAGAATATTTTGAAAATTATGGTATGAAGGTGTAATAGTTTAGTTGCCTACATGTCAATTTCTTATCATGTAATAGAATTTGCATTTTGATTATTTTATTGGTGACTATTTAGTAAAAATTAAAAGAGAAATGGTATTTTCGTAATTATTGTATGAGAGTATAATAGTCAATTCGGCCAAATATTAACTTCTTATCATATAATGGGAAAAGTATTTTAGTAATTTCATAAGAGATTATTTAGTAAATATTTATAATAGAATGAGTATTTTCATAACTATACTATGATGCCATAATAGTCTATTTGCCTACGTGTCAATCTCTTATCATATATTGGAAAGGATATTCTGATAATTTTATAAGAGATTATTTAGTAAATAATTATATGAGAAAGGGTATTTTCATAATTATCATGTGATGGCATAATAGTCAACTTGCCCCATGTCAATTTCTCATCATATATTGAAAAGGGCATTTTGATAATTTCATTAGAGATTATTTAATAAATAATTATAAGTGAATGGGTATTTTCATAATTATGGTATGAGGTTATAATAGTCATTTTAGCCACATGTCAATTTTTTATCATGTAACAAAAATGGCATTTTGGTAATTTTATAAACGATTATTTGGTAAATAATTATAAAAGATTGGCTCTTTTCTTAATTATGATATAAGGTCATAATAGTCAATTTAGTCACATGTTAACTTCTTATTATAAAATGAAAAAGATATTTTGATAATTTCATAAAGGATTATTTAGTAAATAATTATAAGACAAGTATTTTTGTAATTATGGTATGAGGGCATAATAATTCATTTGGCTACATGTCAATTTCTTATCATATATTGGAAAAGGTATTTTGGTAATTTCATAGAAGATTATTTAGTAAATAATTATAAGAGAAGGGGTATTTTTGTGATTATGGTATGAGGGTATAATAGTCAATTTGGTCACGTGTTAATTTCTTCTCATTTAATGAAAAAGTAAATAATTATAAAAGAAGGGTTATTTTCGTAATTATGATATTAAGGCTTAATTGTCAATTTGACCTAATGTTAATTTCTTATCGTATAATGAAAAGAGTATTTTCATAATTGCATATGAGAATATTTAGTAAATAATTATAAAAGAAAGGGTATTTTAATAATTATGATATGAAGGTATTATAATACATTTGGCCACATGTCAATTTCTTATCATATAACAGAAGAAGCATTTTGGTAATTTTGTATGTGATTATTTAGAAAATAATTATAAGAGAAAGGGTATTTTCATAATTATGGTATAAAGGCATAGTAATTCATTTGGCCACATGTCGATTTCTTATCATATACTGGAAATGGAATTTCACTATTTTTATAGGAGATTATTTACTAAATAATTCTGAGAGAAGGGGTATTTTTATAATTATGATATGAGGGCATAATAGTCAATTTGGTCATATGTCAATTTTTTATCATACAATGAAAAGGAATTTTGGTAATTTTATAGGAAATAATTTAGTAAATAATTATAAGAGAATGTGTATTTTCATAATTATGGTATAAGAGTATAATAGTAAACTTGGTCATATGTCAATTTCTTATCATATAATGAAAGAGGTAATTGCATAATTTCATAGAAGATTATTCAGCAAATAATCATAAGAGAAGGGGTATTTTCGTAATTATGATATAAGGGAATAATAATCAATTGGGCCACATTTTGGTAATTTTGTAGGAGATAATTACTAAATAATTATAAAAGTATGGGTATTTTTGTAATTTTAGAGGATATTATTTAATAAATAGTTATAAGAGAAGAGGTATTTTAATAATTATGGTATGAGGGCATTATAATCCATTTGGCCAAATGTCAATTTCTTATCATATAATGGAAAAAGCATTTTTGTAATTTTCATAGGTGATTATTTAGAAAATAATTATAAGTGAATGGGTATTTTTATAATTATGGTATGAGGGCATAATACTCCATTTGACTACATGTCAATTTTTTATCATATACTACAAAGGTTATTTTTCTATTTTTATAATGGATTATTAAGCAAAAATTATAAGAGAAATGGTGTCTTCATAATTATGGTATTAGGGCATAATAGTTAATTTGGTCACACATCAATTTCTTATCATATGATGGAAAGGGCATTTTGGTAATTTCATAAGGGATAATTTTGTAAATAATTATAAGAGAATGTGTATTTTCATAATTATGGTCTAAAGGCATATCAATTTCTTACCATATAATGGAGAGGATAATTTTGTGATTTATTAAGAAATTATTAAGTAATTATAAGAGAATGTGTATTTTCGTAATTATGGCATGTGGGCATAATAATCCATTTGGCTACATGTCAATTTCTTATCATATAATGGAAAAAAAGGGTTTTAGTAACTTTATAGGCAATTATTTAGTAAATAATTATAAGAGAAGGGGTCTTTTCGTAATTATGATATGAGGGGGATAATAGTCCACTTGGCCACATATCAATTTTTTATCATATAATGGAAGGCTTGTTTATTAATTTTATATGTGATTATTTAGTCCACTAGGCCACGTGTCAATTTCTTGTCATAAAATGCAAGCACCATTTTAGTATTTTCATAGGTGATTATTTAATAAATAATTATAAGAGAAGGAGTATTTTTATAATTATGGCATAGAGGGCATAATAGTTGATTTAGCTACATATCAATTTCTTAACATATAATGGAAATAACATTTTCATAATTTCATAAAAGATTATTTAGTAAATAATTATGAGAGAGGTAGTATTTTTTTAGTTATGTTGTAAGGGAATAATATTCCATTTAGCTATATGTCAATTTCTTATCAAATAATAAAAATGTCATTTTTGTATTTTTTTAGGCGATTATTCAGTAAATAATTATAAAAGAAGAGGTATTTTCATAATTATGGTATGGGAGTATAATAATCTATTAGACCACATTTCAAGAATTTTTAAATAAACAAGGCTCGTATTTACTTTTCAAAGTAAAAATAAAAATATGTTTTTTTACAATAAAAAATTAATTTTTAAATACCAAAATTAAGACCATTTTCGTTAAAAGTAAAGGACAACACATAATTATTGGTATCATTTTAAATGGACACTGTGAGAGTGTTAATCCTTTCCTATGCGTAACTGACTATTGAACCCAAACTATTTTCGTAGACCCAAAAAAATTATCTTTTTAATAAGTTTTGATTAACTTTAAAATTTTATTAAAATGATAAATTTTAATAGGTGGCCAATCACACCTAGTGAAAAAAGATTGATAGTGACTCCTTTTTGTTTTCAAATTCATCTAGTAGACCCCTAAAACTATTACGACAACTTGATGACTTCACTAGATATATCATTTTTTTTAGAGAGTCAGGCTAAAAAAATTAATTATGTGTTATCCTCAATTTTGATTTAATGGTCTTAATTGATTTTAACTTTAATTTTCATGATTTTGATTTTATTTTTTCAAAATAACAATAGTAATAAAAAATTTTACATGCATTTTATTTAAATTATGTCATTTGTCCATTATTTATTATATATATATATATTATTCTTAACAAATTGTGGGGCATGTAGGATAGAAATTGTGATGTCATTTTCTCTCATACACACGATGACATATTTTTTTTATCATTCATGAGCTCTATATTTGGGCTTCGTCCTTTTTTGGAGGGAGTAAAGTACCTATGCTCTCATGAGGTAATAACTTTTATAATGGCAAGCGAAATACTCTTACTCAAATTGAACCTTTTTTATTTGTAGCCTATGATGGGAGAGGGGTAGGGTGCCTTACTAATCCTGTGCGGACACTAGTGAGGAACAATTTGAACCTTTAGACGAACAAATCTTTACTCAACATATAGTGAACCTTAGAGGACCAGCCTTCGATAGAGCATTATCGACCTTCTTGTAGAAATAACCCAAATATGCATTAAAATTTTGAAAAGAAGAAATAGATAATAAAAGAAAAGCATTTTCTTGAAAAAAAGAAAAAGAAAAATTTCTTTTGACATGTAGTTCATTCATTTGGTGGTTATCCAAAATTTGTATTTTTAGAAAAGGTTTTAAAATAAAATGAAAGATTTTTTTTTAGCATTATCCAACCAAAAAAAAACAAACAAACAAAAATTTTCAAGCAAGAACAAAGGTTTTTCTTGAATTCTTTTTTTATTGGCCAAATAAAAATTAATGAAAAAGAGAAAAATCTTTGAATCAGTTATTTTGTGTAATAAAAAATGTGTGTTCTTGAATTTTTCCTTTTCTTAAAAAAAGAAGAGAAGAACTTTAAGGTTAAATGTTGTTTCATGTTTTGCATTTTCATACATTTTTATCATTTTTAATGGAAATAATAGGATAGTATATACACCCTCGTCCCATTTATCCTAATAGATAGTACGTGCATCACATTTCAAGCATTTTAATAGATAATGCATGTACCATATCTCCTGCACATCATAATAAGATAATATATGCATTCCATCTTATCCACATCAATAGATAGTACATGCATTCCATTTCATGCACATGCATTCTAACTACATCTTAATAGGTAATGCATGCACTCTATCTCATTGCATATTTTAAGGCAATGTCAACCTCATTAAGCCAACATAATATATGCATTTGCATTTCATGTAGACATATCTCATGCACATGATAAGTTAGTGCATTTCATACAAATAGGTGGCATTAGTTATAGGTATATATCCCATCACTCATGTAGTATATTGTTACATTTCATGCATATGGATTCATGAATGGTAAGGTTTTATAGAACAAGCATTGCATCCCTTGCATACACATTCATGGATGATGAAATTTTTATCATTTGGGGCCTGGTACATATGAAAATCTGTTCTCTTAGGCATATTTGCATTTCATGACATTCTTTAGGTGTCATTTTCATATTCATAAGCATGCTTTATGTGCCATATAAGTTAGAAATTGTTTTTGTGGCATTCATTCAATAAAGGTAATAAAATAGAATTTTTTTTTCTAAGTCCCGGAATAAAATGTCTATCATAGTAGGAATCAAAATGGTGAAAATAAGAGATCAATTAGAAGCAAGAATTACTGCATTGGAATTGAATCAAGAGAAATTTTGGCACAAGTTTCTGGAGATGAAACAACAGATTGCTCAACTAATAGAAATGGTTAAAGGTAGTGGTATGGTTAAGTTTGTTGCTCCTTAAGGGTTGATGTCACTTTTGATTCCATTAAATCAAGATCAACTGGCTTTTGTTGGTTCCAGCACTTTTCCTGAGCATACTAAGGCATTAGGTGATTCAAATAGTGATCAAAGTTTGGGTGAGCTCAAGACATGAATGAGTGAATTGGCCACACAAATGACTAAATTCAAAAGTTTGATTTCCAACATAAAGTTACCTGGCTTTGAACAACTCTCACCAACTATCCTAAGTCCAAATTCACACCTAAATCCTTCTCATGATTGCTTTCGACCTCCTTTCTAAGAGCTTAGGATTAGGCCCTCATATTTCATGCAACCTTCGAGAATTCCACACTTGAATTCATGTCCACCACCTCACATTTTACAACTACTTATTTAGCATGCTATCCCATCACCACTTTCTCAACCCAATTTTTGACCTAGAGTTTCTCAATTCACTCTAACACCAGCTATACCACCATTTTTCTAGCAAAGTAACCCAACCATAAAACAGAAAAACTCTTGCACCACCAACACCAAAGGAAAAACCCCTATTAATCCAATACCCATGTCTTACACAGATTTATACCCACTGCTCTAGGAAAACTACCTCATTGCCTTTATCCCTATTGAACCCTTCAAACCAACTTATCCCAAATGGTATAACCCCAATGCCTGATGTGAATACCATTTTGGTGTTATGGGCCATTTTTTGGAAAACTGAACGTCTTTGAAATACAAGGTACAGGGATTGATGAAAGTTGAATATTTGGGTTTTAACGTTGAAATAAAGCTAGTTGTTTATAGGAATCCTTCATCGATCCATGTCAAGATAGTAGGCAATGTTGTAGGCAATAGTAAAGTTGACCAAGACAATGATAAAAAGTAGAAGCTTTAAAGCAAAGGGTTATCCCCACTGGCAATCACAATCAACTTCTTTTGGATTTCTTAGATAAGGCAAGGGGGAGTATAAGCTTGTTCGACACTTTATATCCCTAGTCTTAGGATAGTTCATGATGTGTAAACTTGAAACTTTTGGGAATGAATGAAAAAGTCTCTTGACTTGAATTTCTATGAATTGATGTCTCTGTTTACATTTTATTTTTTAAAATAATGGTACGCCTAAAAGAGCTTGTGAAAAAGAAAGTTGGTTGTAAATATGCTTTCATCAAATTTTTGAGGTGGAAAGAATGTTTATAATAACTTGACTTGATTATATGATGGAATTATAGGATGAAATTTAAGCTCATTCTCAACAATAATAAAATTTAACTTGCCATGCATCATTTGTTTGAATTCATTTTTTTCAATGCCAACTAAGGACAAAGGAATGGTGATTGTAAATATACTTTTGTCAAACCTTTGAAGCAAAAAGATACTTTTGAAAATTTTAATAACAGAATCATTCAATGCATTTTTTACTTTTGGTAATTAATAAAACGTTTAAGGATAACACATCCTAAGAAACAAGTTTAGTTAATTTTGTGCACTTACTTGAGCCTATACCAAAATCTAGAAAATGAAAATGCAAGTAGGATGGATAGAATGGCAAGGGCCCAAGGAAAGATCAAGGAAACAGCTACGAGAATGCAACAAAATATGGATAGATATTTGGCAAAATTAAAATAGATGTTAATAGGTTTGACAAAAAGAAAAGGAATTGTTGAAATACATGGGGTAAGGGAAGAAACAGTTGTTGAAGAACCATCATATCCACCTGGGTTCACATATCCATAGGTTCGAGACCCACATGTTTCACAAGCACATCCAACAACCTATAAACCTTATATTGATGTTTTTGCCAAGTTGCCCCAAATATAGATGAATGCCAATCTAAGGTTTACTCTGAACGACCTTATTATTGTGCCAAATTTGGATAATCTTAAAGAATGTGGGCAACTAAAAAATGTGCTAAATCCATCAAGAGATATGGTGATGAAGAATAAATATGACCTATTGGAAAAGAGACTGAAGGCAATTGAACCCCTTGATGTATATGAAAGTGTTGACGCAACGAACTTAGTTTAGTGCTTGATCTTGTCATTCTGTCAAAATTTGAAGCCTAAGATTTTGAGAAGTATGATGGAACAAAATGCCCCTTAATACATATTACCATATACTGCTAAAAGATGACATGCCACACTCATAATGATAAGTTGTTGATCCATTCTTTTCAAGATAATCTTATCGGGTCTACAGCGAGGTGGTATACCTAGCTAGACTGAAGCAAGATTTACTCTTGGAATAATTTAGCTAGGGCCTTCCTAGCACAATACAAGCATATTGAATATATGGTACTAGATAGGTTGTCTATGTAGAACATGGAGAAAAGGTCAATCGAAACTTTCAAGGAATATGGACACAGATAGAGAGAAATGGTAACTCAAGTACAACCACTCCTATCAAAGAAAGCAATCACTGTTCTATTTGTCAATTCTCTGAATACTCTTTATTATGAAAGAATGATTGGAAATATCTCTAAAAACTTTGCTGATATGGTGATCATCGGGGAAATGATAGAAAATGTAATCAAGAATGATAGGATTAAGTTAAAAGATGCAATTGAGGTTGAAAAGGAAAATACATAAGAAAAGAATGAAAGAGAGGTGTAAATAGTCACACCTGGGAGGCATTTACCTAAGAACTTCATCCCATGCGATCCTTATCCTCTTCATTAACCCTATTTTACTGTCATTGGCAATATATTTGCTAACATTTGGGCTTTTTGGTGAAACCTCATCCTTAGATGACCATTCATAATCTTGTTCCTACACTTGAGTCTACCACCTGACCAATAAAGAACCAAAAAAGACCAAGAAAGGACCAAAAGAAACTTTCAATCCATATTTTTTACCATTTGCCTTTGCTAATAGAAGCCAATACGTCACTCCTGTGCCTTTGAAAACAACACAAAATCCATCGGCAAGGAGTTATAATCCTAATAGCAAGTGTGATTATTATATGGGGGCAATTGGCCACTCGACTAAAAAATGTAGATAGCTAAAGGAAAAGGTTGAGAATTTTATCAAGAATGGTATTCTGACTGCAGAACTAATGGAACAATGGAAGTTGACTCATCCAATTATGAAATGTGAAGAGTTGAAATGTTTCAAGTGTTGAAAGATCAGGATAGGATGATTTTCTTTTAAACCTTTGACTTTTTGTGTATAATATGTGTTCTTAGGAGTTATTCAGATTAATCTTGTTAGAATTTATTTTGGAAGAAATGAATGCTTTGGATTTTTCTATGAAATTTTATTTTTATGCATTTGTTTGAATAAAAGTCTCATATAATTAATTTCCAAAATCATAAAATGAAAAGTGCTTTGCAAAAAATAAAAATAAAAATAAAGAAAAAAAAAGAGAAATTGATTCGCAATTATTTAAGAATAAAGTCCCATATAAGCAATGTTCAAGATCAAAATAAAAACAAAACAAAAATTTTAACAAAATAGGCATTTTCAAAAGGAAATATACATTTTCTAAATCATGAAAATCTTAAAGTTATTAGTGATTACTATTAAAAAATATACTTATCCAACACCTTCACATCTTTCTTTGACCGTTTCTATGCTTCAATCTTTTTAAATAACTTCACTCACTGGTCATAATCCTTTAAGAGGCATGAGTTTCAACTTGCAAACCATGTCATCATTTGATATATTAAGATAATAATATTTTATTAGGCAATGAACAAAAGAGGCTAATTTTGAAAATTCATTGTGAATTTCGAAAACCAAGCAAGATACTCTTTCAAATTTTTAACTAATAATTCAATGTGTGTCAAATTTTGCCAATTATAATTGAACCATCTAAATTCTTTCGATGACCATAGACACGAAAAGTGCTTGAACCTTCTTTTTGTTCTTAAGTAACCTTTGTTTAATGTCTTAAGGCATGTTGACTAAAAGAAGCAAAATTCCTTCTCACCTAAGACAATTTGTTTCATGCGTTAATACCTTTTCCCCTCATTTTACCAAAAATGCCAAATAATTTGGAACCAACATGAGCCTTTTTATAAACTATGTAGTAAATCAGAGATCATTAAGTAACCATGGGCAACAAGAATTGCAATGATTGAATCATGACAACACAAGCCTACAAAAATGAATCGGAAAGGCCTAAGCTTTCCCATGAACAACCAATGGGCAAAGAGAATAAACCAGAAGCAATGGACATGTTGAAGTTTAAAATTTTTTCACAAACAAACCTCATACAACAAACCAGTAAAGATGTAAAGTTTTGCCAAAGTCCAAACATACAAGAACCAAAAAACCATACAAAGGTTGAAGCTTTATGCTTTTACACCTAGGGCACACCTAAGGAGAAAAACAGCAAGCATGAATGATGTTTTTTTTATGAAAAAAAAAAAAGAGCTTTCATGGATAATGGGACAAAACATAACCAAAGCATGTTCGGGCAAAATAGATTTTTAATAGCTCAAACTTCCTTTTTTTTTTAAAAGAAATCCTATTTACTTTTTTATATCCTAGGAAGCTTAGGTTTTCTTAAATAAAACAACCATCTTTTAATGCAACAGCAAGTATCAATCAAGGATGAAGCTTAAAGTTTCCATGTAGAACAAGATAAAACCAAAACCTTTCTCCAAAGGAAAAAAATAAAAATAAAAAGCTACCGTAAATTTTTTTTTAATTTTTTAACAAAACCCTCCCCATTTTGTTTAGCAAGCTCATGTCTTTAATGATTTTTCCACTACATTAAAAGCATGTATACACTATATGGTAAACATCCAAACTTATCATATTGAAAACCTTATATGGAATGCTAGAAAGTTGTTTTATCCTCATAAACCTTATATGGAAGGCATGATGACCATCACATGCATGAAAACAAATAGAACAAAATATAAAAGAGCTACCTTTCTTTATAATATGTCTTCCCAAAGGTAGCAATTTTTTTTTTCCTTTCAGTTAAGCTCTTTCTTTTTTTGACTTTTCTTCCTCTTTTAAAATACCTTTTTTTGTGTCAAGCTTTCTCCTTTCATTTCTTTTTCAACTCCCTTCTCGACCTCTTTTTTTTTTTCTAATTAAAAGAGCCCCCTTTTTAAACTTCAACCCAGTTTCCCTCACCAAGCTTTACCCTTTTATTTTTTCTTCTCCACTAACCTGCCAATGATCCACCATGGCAATGATCCTGTTGCTTTTGTCTACTGTAGGTTTGATTGTCCTCCATCTACTATAATAGCCAACTTGTCTTTAATAAAATGCCTTCTTTTTACTTCTAGGTTTTCCAATCTCACATAAATAAGGAAAGGTCCTTCATAAAATCCCATGCAAAGGATTTTGATATCATTGCTATGGGCCTCCTTCTTCTTTGTTTATTATAAGCCATAATATTGATGTATTTCATAGGCTCTTAAGTGGGCCTTTTTATAGGCTTCAAAAGGGATTTGTTTAAGTCCTTAAAAAGGCCACATTATAGTCTATGTAATGGTCCTAAATTAATGGTTTTGGCCCATATTTGAAAATAAGCCTGGGTCTACAATGTTAACAATGTTTCGAATAAAATTTAATGTCTACAGCTATCCCTTTTTCCATATTTTTTAAAATAAAAAATATTACAAAGACATAGACGACAATTTTGTCCAAATTACGCTTATGAGAGAGAGAGCCTTTTTCCTTTTTTTTTTATTTTTTTTGTTTTTTTGTTGTTTTTGTTTGTTATTTTTATGTTGTTTTTCATTTTTCATCTTTTTTGTTATTTTGTGTTTTTGTGTTTTTTTTTTTACAAACAAATGCTCAACAATTTTTGAAAATAAAAATGATATCATATCCGAAGGTCTTACAAATCTCAAGATCTTTGAATGCTCATCTAATCAGAGGCATTGGAACTTTGAAAATGTAAAATAACTTGCCCAAAGCTCTTTAGAGATTATGCCTGGAGGTTTTATAAATCTCAAAACACGTAAAAGCTCATCTAATCAAAGGCCTTGAAACTTTTGAAAGAAATCTCGTTTGAAAATGGCTCATCCCCAACAAAGGCTTTAGAACTTTAAAAATTTAAAATATCTTGCTCGGAAGTCTTAGAGATTATGCTCGGAGATCTTATAAATCTTAACATCTTTAAATGGTCTTTCTAATTAGAAGCATTGAAACTTTGAAAAATTAAAATATTTGCCTAGAGGTCTTAGAGATTATGCCCAAAGGTTTTAAAAATTATCTTGCATGCTAGCTTAATTAGGCTTAGTTTGATATGGTGCCAACTAATCTGGGCTTAAAGTGCCAGCTGATTTGGGCTTAAAATACTAGCTACACTGCGTTTAGGGTACCAGTTGGACTTAAATATCATCAGGTTCTAACTGATCTGGGCTTAAAATGCTAGCTAATCTAGGCTTAAAGTGCTAGCTAATCTAGGCTTAAAATGCCAGCACCAACTAATCTAGGCTTACAGTGCCAGCTAAACTGGGCTTAAAGTGCCAACTAAACTAGGTCGAAAGTGCCAGCTAATCTGGGTTTTGGATGTTAGCTAATCTGGGCTTAAATCTTGTATCATATCTTATCTTTTTCCATTCATTTTTTTCAACAACCTTTCTCTTTTTTGTAGATCATTTTTCATTCAACTCTTCAAACCTTGTTTACATTTTGGTCTTTTGTTAAACTATTTCTTTTTTCTTATTTCTCTCTCATCTTTTTCATGATAGACTTTCTTATCTTTTTTCCCCCTTTTCTTTGATTTTTTCTTTTTTTTCTCTTTTTTCCATTTTTTTTTATTTCACTACTTACAATATTTCTATTTCCTTTCTTTTCTTTTTTTTTTTTAATATTTACAAAATTGACAAACACAATCATGATACAAATGTCTATTTCTATAAAATGATGTGAATACAAATGCAAGAATGCAAATGCTTGATGTAAACACACGTGACTTTTTCATAATGCAAATGTCAATGTTCCTTTCATGTAAATGCCCCTACAAATACTTTTTCTATAATGTAGATGTGATGATGGAAATCCAAATTGCTTTCTTATGGTGCAAATGCAAATATCTTTTTCATGAAGCACATGCAAGTGATGCAAATAAGAATGTCTTTTTCATTATGAGGATGCGAATGCAAATGTCGTTTTCATGATGCACATGCAAGTGATGTAAATGCACTTTTCTTTCTTTTCTTTTTTTATTTATTTTTAGATCAAATGTTTTTCTTATGATGCATATGCATGTGATGCCAATGCCTTTTTTTTTTAAAAAAAAAAAGATCTCTGTTCAAATTTTCAATATTTACTTTTTACAAAAAATATGATCTCAGTATTCTATACAAAATGCTAAACTAATCTCTAAACTTTTTGAAAGTAATCATAAAATTGCCACACATAAAGTGTTTTCATAAACAATAGGAAAATTTTAAAACACATAACTTTTGAATCTTTTGCAAATCGATGATTACTATTTGGAATGCTTATAGATAGGGTGATTGATAATTCAATTTTTTCACTAGTAGGCATATTTCAAAGAAGGCTCGACAAGGGTTGCAAGGATTTCCCTTGGGCTTACAAAAGAGATAATTTTTCTAAAACACTTTTCTTTTATTTAAAACATGATACTTTAATTTGTGTCAAAACTAATCATTATTTTTTGAAAAAGATTTGGGAAAAGAAAATTGTTGGTTTTTTATTTTCAATCTCTGGTTAAATGCAAAGTCTTTAAAAAGTTTTGCATCGTAACTTTCTATTCTAGATAGAACCTTGGAACTTTAAAATTCTTTTACGGTTTTAAAAGTGGCATTAGCTCTAAACTACCTTTTTTGGATTTTTACCTTAGAGTTATATTTTCTAACAATGATAAACTTGGTAACATCTTGCCAAATAATAGGTATATACAAATTTTCAAGGATATAGCTTTTAATGCAACCATCTTTTAACAAATCAACAAGCATTAATCAAGGATAAAGCTTAAAATTTCCATGTATGACTACATAGGACCAAAACCTTTCTATAAAAAAAATAACTAGCTGTTTTAAAGACTATTTTTATCTTTTTTTACTAAACCCTCCTTATTTTGTTTAGCTGGCTCATGTCCTTAACGTTTTTTCCACTATATTAAAAGCATATATACATTATAATGTAAACATCCAAACTTTTTCATACTAAAAATGCTATATGGCATGCCAAAAAAGTTGTTTTATCCTTCTAAACCTTATATGGAAAACATGATGACCATCACATGTATGAAAACAAATAGAACCAAAAATAAAAGAGTTACCTATCTCCATAGTCTATCTTTCCAAAGGTAGCAACTTTTTTCTTTCCTTTCAACTAAGCTCTTCTCTTTTTTAACCTTTTTTCCTCTCTTAGAATACCTTTGTTTTTCTATGTCAAGCTTTCTCCATTTGTTTCTTTTTTAGCTCCTTCCTCAACCTCATTTTTTTTTTTCTAATCAAAAGAGCCCCCTTTTAAATGTCAACACAGCCTTTTTCACCAATCTTTACCCTTTTGTTTTTTCTTCTCCATTACCCTACCAATGAACCGATTAGCCACTAACCTTATTGCTTTTATTTGTTACAGGTGTAACTATCCTTCTTTTACTACAGTAGCTAGCTTGTCTTTAGTGGATGTCCCCTCTATACCTTTAGGTTTTCCAATCTCACATGAATGAAGAAAGGTCCCTCATAAAATCACATGCAAAAGATTTTGACATCATCCCTGCGGGCTTTTTTTTTATTTATTTATTATAGGCCATAATATTGAAGTATTTCATAGGCTCTTAAGTACATTTTTTTATGGGTTTCAAATAGGCTTTGTTTAAGTCCTTAAAAGGCCATATTATTGGTTTCGACCTATGTTAGAAAATAGGCTTGGGTCCACCATGTTAACAATGGTTTATACAAAATTTGGTGTCTACAGCTATTCCTTTTTGTATATTTCTAAGAGTCAGAAATAATGAAAAGACATAGACAACAATTTTGTCTAAATGATGCTCTTGAGAAAAAGAGAGCCCTTCTCTTCTTTTTTTTTTGTTTGCTATTTTTTTTATTTGTTTTTTGTTGTTTTATTTTTCTTTTTTTGTTATTTTTTTTTGTTTTGTTGTTTTGTTTCTTTATTTTTTTTCTTTTATTTTTTTTTACAAACAAATGCTCAAGAATTTTTGAAAGTAAAATATGAGATCATACCTGAGGTCTTACAAATCTTAGGATCTTTGAATGCTTCTCTAATCAGAGGCATCGAAACTTTGAAAATGTAAAATAACTTACCCTGAGCTCTTTAGAAATTATGTTTAGAGGTCTCATAAATCTTGAAACATGTAAAAAGTTCCTCTAATTAGAGGCCTTGAAACTTTTGAAAGAAATCCCGTCTGAAAATGGCTCTTCCCTAATAGAAGCTTTGAAACTTTAAAAATTTAAAATATCTTGCTTGGAAATCTTAAAAATTATGCCCAAAGATCTTACAAATCTTAACATCTTTGAATGCTCCTCATAATCAGAGGCATTGAAACTTTAAAAATTTAAATATTTTACTCAGAGGTTTTAAAAATTATGCAAGGAGGTCTTAAAAATTATCTTGGGTGCTAGCTTGACTAGGCTTAAAATGCCAGCTAATCTAGGCTTTAATATCATCTGGGTGCTAACTAATCTAAGCTTAAAGTGCAATTAATATGGGCTTAAACTGCCAGGTGACTTGGGCTTAAAGTGCTAGTTAATCTAGGCTTACAGTGCCAACTAATTTGGGCTTAAAGTACCAACTAAACAGGGCTTAAAATGTCAATTAATCTAGGCTTAAAGTGCTAGCTAATCTAGACTTAAAGTGTCAACTAATCTGGGCTTATATTGCTAGCTAATTTAAGCTTAAAGTGCCGACTAAAATGGACTTAAAGTGCCAGCTAATTAGGCCTTGGGTGCTAGCTAGTCTGGGCTTATAGTGCCAGCTAAATTGGGCCAAAAGTGCTAGATAAATTAGGCTTTGGCTACCAACTAATCTAGACTTTTGATGCCAACTAATCTAGACTTAAATCTTATATCATATCTCATCTTTTTCATTTTTTTCAACAACCCCTCCACTTTTTAAAAATTATTTTTCCTTCTACTCTTCAAACCTTGTTGACATTTTGGTCTTTTGTCAAACTATTTCCTTTTTCTTATTTTTTTCTCATTTTTTTTATGATAGACTTCCTTATCTCTTCCCTTTAATTTTTTTGCTATTTTTATTCTTTTTCTCTTTCTTTTTTTTTCTCTTTTTTTTTTCATTTCACTAAAAATATTTTTATTTCCTTTCTTTCCTTTTTTTTAATATTTACAAAATTGACAAACATAATCATGATAAAAATTTCTATTCCTATAGAATGATGCGAATGTGAATGTTTATGTGAATGCAAGAATGCAATTGTTTGGTGCAAATACAAGTGACTTTTTTCACAATGCAAAGGCCAATGTTCTTTTCATGTAAATGCCCTTACAAATACTTTTCTGTGATGCAGATGTGATGATGCAAATGCAAATTGCTTTCTTATGGTGCAAATGCAAATGTCATTTTTTGATGCACATGCAAGTGATGCAAATAAGAATGTATTTTTCATGGTGTAGATACAAATGCAAATGTCTTTTTCATGATGCACATGCGAGTGATGCAAATGTGCTTTCTTTTCTTTATTTTTTTTTCATTTTTAGATCAAATGTCTTTCTCATGATGCATAAGCAAATGATGCAAATGCCTTTTTTTAATTTTTTTTTCTTCTTTGAAAGATCTTTATTCAAATTTTCAATATTTACTTTTTACCAAAAATGATCTTAATAAAGTGTTTCCATTATCAATAAGAAAATTTTAAAACACATAGCTTTTGAATCTCTTACAAATCAATGATTACTATTCGGAATGCTTATAGTGGGGTGATGGCAATTCAAAATTTTCATTAGTAGGCATATTTCAAGGAAGGCTCAATGAAGGTTGCAAGGATTTCTCTTGGGCTTACAAAAAAGATAATTTTTCTAAAACACTTTTCATTTATTTAAAACATGATAGTTCAATGTGTCAAAACTAATCATTATTTTTCAAAAAAGATTTGGGAAGAGAAAACGGTTGGTTTTTATTTTCAGTCTTTGGTGAAATGCAAAGTCTTTAAAAGGTTTCATATCGTGACTTTCTATTCTTGATAGAACATTAGAACTCTAAAATTCTTTTGGAGTTTCAAGATCTAGCTCTAAACTGCCTTTTTTAGGTTTTCACCTTAGAGCTATATTTTCTAATAATGAAGAACATGGTCACATCTTGCCAAATAACAAGTATATATAAATTTTCAAGGACATAGCTTTTAACATAACCATCTTTTAACTTTACAGCAAGCATCGATCAAGGATGAAGCTTAAAGTTTCCATATAGAACAATATAGGACTAAAACCTTTCTCTAAAGGAAAAAAAAAAAACAACAAGCTGCCTTAAAAATTTTTATTTTTTTTTACAAAACCCTCCCCATTTTGTTTTGCAAGCTCACTGCATTAAAACATGCATACACTATATGGCAAAAATCTAAACTCTTTTATACCAAAAACCTTATATGGAATGCTAGAAAGTTGTTTTATCCTCCTAAACCTTATATGGAAGGCATCATGACCATCACATGTGTGAAAACAAATATAACCAAAAATAAAAGAGCTACATTTCTTTGTAGTTTGTCTTTCCAAAGGTAGCAATTTTCTTCTTTCCTTTTAAATAAGCTATTTTCTTTTTTTACATTTCTTCCTCTCTGAAAATACCTTTGTTTTTCTGTGTCAAGCTTTCTTCTTTCATTTCTTTTTCAACTCCTTCCCTATCCTATCTTTTTTTTTCCTTTTTTCTTTTTCTAATCAAAAGAGCTCCCCCTTTTAAACTTCAACCTAGCCTTCCTCACCAAGCTTTACCCTTTTTTTTCTTCTCCATTACCCTACCAATGATTTGACTGGCCACTAACCTTGTTGCTTTTTTCTACTGTAGGTGTGATTATCCTCCTTTTACTACAATAACTTGCTTGTTTTTATCTAGATGTCTCCTCTATGCCTCTGAGTTTTCCAATCTCACATGAATGAGGAAAAGTCCCCCAAAAAATCCCATGCTAAAGATTTTGATAGCATCCCTATGGGCATTCTTCTTCTTTGTATATTATAGGCCATAATGTTGATGTATTTCATGGGCTCTTAAGTGGGCCTTTTATAGGCTTCAAATGGGCTTTGTTTAAGTCCTTAAAAGGGCCACATTGTGGTTTACGTTATGTTCCTATATTAATAGTTCCAACCTATGTTCAAAAATAGGCTTGGGTCGACTGTGTTAATAACAGTCTAAACAAAATTTGGTGTCTACAACTATCATGAACATAACCATCAGTACAACTACAAATCACAACATAATACATCAATCCAAGCAAGCAATAGATAAGAAACAACCAAGGGAAGGTTCAACCAAGCTTTGAAAAAGCATGGGGCAAAACTTCCATGGTGGATTTATGGTTGATTTTTGATTCACCTAACTTCAAACCATATCATTGAATTGGTTGGTTGAATTTATTGAATTATAGATGGAAATATGGAAAAAAACTACAATGGGGAGAGTTGTTTCTTCTTGAAAAATAAAAAATTTAAAAGAAAACTATATGAATTTATATCAAACTTACATGAAAATGCATAGAGGTAAAGAGAGAATTATACCTTCCAAGCTATCTTATATTTTTTTTTCTTTTTTCTTCCCTTTTTGTTGCCTTACACACCACTTTCCTTGCTGCCTTTTCCTTTCTCTCTCCGTTTCCAACCCCTTATGATGAATTTAAAGGCCAAGCAAAGATCTATCAACCTTTTCATCAATTCTCCATCGAATGGCTAGCATAGCCATTCCTTTTCTCTTTAAGCCTAATGATTAAGTAACCACCTTTGACCCTAAGATTTAAACCCTTGAAAGAAAAATGGCTCAGAATGGATACAACACAAAATTGGACCTTTGGTGCAATTGTCTTGAAGGAAAAAGACTATTTTACCATCATTAGTATTTTTAGCCCTTTAGCATGATTTTGTTGAAAGCCTATGCTCCCATCTTTCTTTTATTGATTTTAGTGCACCAAAATTTATGAAATCACAATCTAGAGCTTATCATGAAAAACTAACCTCGAGAATGTCAAATTACGAAAATATTCCTAAATGATATTTTAGTAATTTTAACCCTTCCGAGGTGTGATCCGAGTTTTTGACACATCAAAATTTATGAAATAATATCAAAGTATGATCTGGAGATTTTTATGAAAAACCAACCTCAGGAACGTTAAATTACAAAAATACCATTAAAAGATATTTTGGTAATTTTAATCTTTTTGATGTCTGACCAGGGTTTTTAATGCATCAAAAATTATGAAATAATATCAAAACATGATCTGGAGCTTTTTATGAAAACCAATCTTGAAAAGGTCAAATTATGAAAATACTCCTAAAAGGCATTTTGATAATTTTACCACTTTCGATGTGCCATCATGGCTTTCAATGAATCAAAATCACAATTTTATAAATTTTAAGCCTTAATAATCCTATTTAGTTGTGAGTTCCAAGGGTTTAGTTGAGTTTGACCAAGTTTGACTGATTCTAACTAGGTTTGATTTTGTATGACTACGTTTAACCAAGTTTGACCATGGAGCGTTCGGGTTAATTTGATCTAAAATTTAGTTTTAAGAATTTATCAATCTTAAGGAAATATTAGTCATGAACTGGGTATGACTTTAAAACGTCTCACAATTGGCTAGAACTTACCCAAACAAAATTAAGTGTTTATGATTGCACTAAAATTTTAGTATTTTATCACATGTTTTTAGTGCAATTTCTCTTGATTATTGGCTTATTCCTTGACAAATTTGGCAAAAATACTCCTAAATGCATAAATATTCAATATGTAGGTGAAAATATGAAAAGCAAGAAAATTGGAAGCTTTTGGATCCCTTTTAGAGAAATTTTGTTGCAAAAAGCTATGAAAGGCCAAAACTAGTGTGCTTGTGCTATATTGCTACTTATGGGAGTTTTTCTCATTTCTTTCTTCTATGATTTTTTTAACTCAATTGAACTTAATTTAACTTTATTTCAAGCTTTTAACTCTTATATTTTTCATTTAAAAATGTCCTTCTTTGCTCACTAGTGTTTTGTCATCTTTCTAGTATTTTTACCTATGCTAAAATGGTGACTAGTGCATTAGTGTGGTTTGAAGCCATTTTTCGAATTGAGAATTTTCTAAAATTTTTTAAAATTTTTCATGCATAAATTGGTAACTAATTGGGCTGTATTTCGTTAGAAATTGAAGGTGATATTAGTTACAATTGGCACCAAAAATTGAAAAGCAAGATTCAATGTGAACCGTGAGATGCATTTGGCAAGGTGATCAAGATTTGTGGCACCATTTTGGAGGTACAAAGAAGGATCAAATGTAGCTATTTAGTTGGAAATTTGAAGGCTTCCTAGTGGACATAATGTTGACCTTTTGGAACTTACTAGTTCAAGGGAATAAAGCCTGAAGTGAAGTGAAGCAAGAAGAAGAAAACAAGGAAGCTAAGAATGCAAGTTAGTTGAGTTAGAAGGATCTAGAAAAGGTGGCAACTGAGCTACATTTTTCTTGCATTTTGATTAGTTGAACCTCATGTTTACCTATAAATAGAAGGGACATACCAGCCATTAAGAAACTTTAGCTAGTTTTTACATTTTTTTTAGATTTTTCTTTTCCTTGCATTTACTTTCTTTTTTCTCCAAGTAGTTTCCTCTTTGTTCATTTAGAGAGTTATTTGGAAGAAACTTGCATTTATTTTACTTTTCTTGCCTTTATTTTAAATGTTAAGAACTTTTCAATTAAAGTTCATGATCTTTAAGTTTTCAAGTTTAATTTGATGCATTTCATTTAAATCTCAATTCTATTTGGCAATTCTTGGTTTTAACCTAGCTGTGATTTTTACATTGGATCTTGGTCAAATCTTGCTAGTTTCAATCTTTTTTTTTTTTTTTTTATAAATTCTTAATTCATTGTTCTATAAATCTGGAAAAGATCATAATCAAATTCAATCTACAAATTTCTAGAAAAATCTTTAAAATTTTGATTAGATCCAAAAAGTGAACTAAAGCTTGAGTGACTGATAGCACTTCAAGTGTCTTTTCTCCTAGCTAGGCAATTGGTTTTGCTATCTTCTTACTTTACACTCATTACTTGATCAGTTCACTTGTTAAATTTCATTTTATTGCATTTAAATTCAAGCATTTAAATTTCTTTTTGGCTAGATTTCATTGTAACTTCTCTAAGTTGCTTTTGTATTTGGTTTGTGATCTAGTTCATTGAGCTTGAATTTTGATTGTTATGCAATTTCTTTGTTGATCTAGGTATTAAACTTGTAGATCTATGTTGTTTTAGCTTAGTTTAAGTACATTCCATATAGAGAGTTGTAGTCCAATTTTTTTTTCAAGAATCGGTGTTCCAAATTCAGTTTCTTGCATTCAATTTTGTGTTTCTAGTTGATTTTCATGTTTTTTTTCTATAAATGCTCTTCAATTACCTTTTGTGTTTGCAAATTATAGTTCAACTTCAATTAATTTGTAGTAGTTTAAATCTAAGTTTCTTGTTACACATTCAATTGTTCTATATTGGCACTTGAGTTTTGGTTTTACTTGTTCTTCTTAGGTTTGCAATTTTGCTCCTCTAATTCACTTTAATTACATTTTAATCTTCATTTACATTCTTCTTTTGTAAATTTTCAATTTGTTTGGATCTTTTCTTTAAGAAGTTCTAGATGTTTCTTTTGTTAGAAGTTAGTTAAGGTAGTTATTTTTCAATTATTAGTAGTTATTTTAGTTTGTATGTTTGACTACTATTTTACTTGTTAAATGCTCTTATTATTTTTAGTTCTTTAGTTTAGGATTACATTTAAATAATGTTGAGTTCCATTCAATCTATTTTAGTTACTATTCTTGTTGATTTTTCTACTTTGCTTATTTTACGCATTACAAGTTTACTTTTTGCAAGAATTACATTTTGTTCATTGTTCTATTCTACTTTTCTAGTTAGCCTAGTCTTGTGCCAACTTTTTGATTGAGCCAACTCTAGAGGGAGTGTCAGGATAATAAGTAGTTAGACTAAGAATCTCTTTAGCTAATCCTTGTGGGAACCATATTTAGACTTTCAGTCTTTATTATTGCTTGAATAACCTTTGCACCAGCAAAAATAGTCCAATTACTCTACAACTTTTATTTATTGTCATAATATCACACAATCTAATAAGGAACTATTTTCTATTAAAGACAAAAGACAGTTTTGATCCTTAACTATCATAACAATCTTAGGTATAAAAACCTTTTTCAATAGCATGAGCATTTTTTACAATTTTAGCTTCTATGACATTACTAACTAACTATGTAACCAAAAGCCTTGTACCATTGCATAATCTAGAAGTTTGATTCATGTTTCCAAGAAGCATAATAACATAGTCTATTTTCAAATTAAGTTTATGATTCGAAATGCTTGGAAATGTCAGTGAATTGAGGAATTCAAAGGATAAAACAAATCAACATCTGACATAGAATTTAAAGCTTTTGAAATTGTATCAAAATCTGGAACTAAAGTAAGCATGTGTGCATTGATCAAATCAATTATTTCATTTTATGAAGTGACAAAAGCTCTTTGACTTAAGTAAGACGGATCACCAAAATTAGTCTGAAAGTTGGTATAAATAGTTGTAGAAATAACTTTAATAGGATTGTCGCTTCCAGGAACCAATTAGTCATTTGATATTGTAATCTAAGATGGTTCATCTTTGTCTCCATATGAAACTATTTCAATCTTACCATCACCAATGTCTAACAATCATTTTGCAAAAACTTCAAGTTCAGTTCTAGATTGTTCATTCAAATCATTCATAAGCAACCTTATATTCTTTTCAAGTCTGAAGTTCTTACAATGTTGCTATAAAAAATATCTATTAATTGTAGCATTGATTATATCATTCCATGTTCCAAATTTAATCATAAGTAAGGTTTGTGTAAAATTTCCTCCTAACACCATAGTTAATCCTTTGAAGGGCTTTTAATTTTCATTTGTTGAGTTAACATTCTAGACATTTCTCAAAGATTTATCCAAAGCTTAAAAATAGTTGTTATGTATCATGGTAACTTCATCCCATACAATAAAATTGGTATTCTACATTAATCATGCTAATTGTGTACCTTTCTTAATTTCATATATTGAGTAGTCAGTCACATCTAGAGAAACTCTAAATGTATTCTACATTGTCATGCTAATTATTGACCTTTCTTAATTTCACATATTGAATAGTCAGTCAATCTAGAGAAACTCTAAATTGTTAATAAGCTATTCTACCTCTAGGCAAAAGCCAAGAGGCTATGCTGGATAAAACCATAGTAAGAACAATTTTGCTCACTGACCTTACCCCAGAAATTATTATATTCCACAAATGTCTTCCCAGTTCCCCTATACCCATAGAAAAATATATCTTACCTACATTCCCATCAATGGATAACTTAATTGCTTCATAAACTCACATTTGATCTTTATATACTTGCTTTAATGTCACAGAACATAATTTTTTAATTCAAAGTCTGGAATCACATAATGATCCAGTGAAAAAGCTTACTTCAACATATGTTCTACATCTTTGGATAACAATTTTCAATTTTATTCCCAAAATGCATTTAGATCAACCACATGACAAAATATATACTTGTTGCTTACAATTTCCTAAGTTCATGACTTGTTGCCCTTTACAATGCTTGGGTCAAAACTTCATCACATTTTTTATCGTCTCCCAAAAGGACCAAGCATCTAGCAAGCTTGTTGAAAAGTTGGATACAAAACTGTATTAATAATCCTTAATTATTCATAATTTCTAGGTCCCTTAATGATATTCAATGACATTTTTATTGATTTAATTCAATAATTCTCCCAAAATGATTTTTCTTCATTAAAGCATCAATTAAATGCCGAACTTTGATTCTAAAAATTCTAGATACAATATCCAATTCATCTTCAACTCTTTGTCGAAGAATTAAAGCTAGTGCATTTCGGATCTTATCCCATCTAGCGTTACATGTAAAAGTTATAAATAAATCGAGATAGTCAAAGTACTTGCAAATAGCCATAGCATTTAAGTAATTCTGAAATAAATATTGAGGACTTCCTATGGAAGTTGCTGGCAAAACCACACATTTTCCAACTACATCTGCTTGTTCATCTCATCTTTCCATTGCATCGTTTATCCCTTTGTATATTTTAAATCTCAATTATTTCTAATTTTGTCTGATATATTGAAATATCATTTTTTCAACATTGCAATATGCATCAACAATAAACTACTGGAATAGCCTACCACCTTTCAACAATGTGTTTTGTTGCACAGCCTATTATTGAATAAGATAAACATAGTACTCTTGTATGGTTACTATTTCTTGCTTAATACTATTTTTGTTAATAGACACTATATAAGGGATAGCAAGACTAAAATAATTTTCTCCATAGGTAAATAACAATGGATATTGTATTGCCATAAATAATGGATAAAAATTAAAAGTACGCTTTAAACTTTTAAATTTATACTCCACCACGATATCTTTCTACCTATCAAATTCTTTTATGTCTCCAACAATCAAACCAACAACTTCAAATGCTATAAGAGCATTATAATTCGAGACGCACTCACTTCTACCTCCTACTAACTTCAATTGCATTGGCAAATAATTTAAATTTACAAATCTATCTTAGACCATCCTAAAAGTTTTAACTATTTCATTATTTTCATTAACCATTTTAAGTAAACTATCAACAATTACATTGTCAACATCAATTTTCTCACCATTTTGACTCAAAGCTAACATTTTATTCAACAACTCATCTCTATATCATATATAAAAAGGTGAGTAAACCTTGACTTTTGAACCATAACATGATACAATGAACTAATTCAATGGTGATTCTGTCCACTAATTTTAAAAGCATATAGTTCTTGTGAATTATTAATAGAATCATTGATTTTACCTATATTGAACTAACCGAAACATCGAATTATAACCTCTCATTTTCTCTCTAAATCTTAGCACCCCAACCATAATCTCAGAATGGAGAAATAGGCTAAAAAAAGGTAATTTAACCATACCTTATTTATAATAAAGAGAGAATGTAAGGTGAAATGTGTTTTTAGATATGTCAACTCATTATTTATACCACATATATGCCTTCACAAAAAAAGCAAATATAATTTGGACTTCTAAAACTATAAGATGCATGATATCTTCCTATTAAAGAAATAAAACATACAAACTTAACAATATTATTGGTTTGAATAACAATTCATTTTATGCTATTATGATAATACATTGTTGAAAATCCGATTCACTCACTTAAATGACTTTGGTTAGTGTTTTCAAATAGGTGGCTATTTATGTCATTCATTGGTTCATTGCTAATATCCCATGAACCAGCAAAACTTTAATATAATGCAAAAAAAATTACTTAGCAAAATGAATTAGCAGATAACACATAAGCCAAAAAAAAAAAAGAGAATAGACTAATGGTTAGAAAATATTAATGATGAAATCCACCAAATGATTTGAACAAACTGGTAATAGCTTTAGCACTTTGACCATCCAAAGTACACTCCTAGCATTAGTCAAATTATTTACATTTGTAGTATGGCTACTAGAGCTAACAAAAAAATTACAACCACATAGCCAACCAATAGGTAGACTCAAAGTTTTATAAGCTCTCGAACACTTAAATGAAATAGTGTTCAATTCACCATCAGATCTGACAATTAAATGCAATATTATATGACTTGTATTAATATAATCTATATCAAAAATAGTTTTGTGGGGATTAGACTCAAAAATGAAAAAACCAAACACAACATCACTTTTACTCACAAGATCACCAATAAAAATTATAGTAGGAGAAGAATGATTAAAAACTTGACCCAATAAAATGTTCCCCATATGAAAATTAAACAAACCTTTTCATCGTTGAAATCTATTCGACTTAAGCACAATTAACCTCTTAAGTCTATTCATAGCCCATTAACTTCTAGCATCAACAAAGATAGGAATTTTGTAAAGATCAGATTGAAAAGCTAGCATTCTTGCTAACCTTATAAGTCTCTTTTGCCTCAAATTTTGATCATCCACCATCTAACTTAATGTTAACTCTTCACATAAATAGTTAACAAAAAAAACCTACCTTAAAAATCTATAAAGTAAAAATAAAACAAATCATGTAACAATTGATATCAAACAATCACCATAATGTCTTAATATCAATAAACAATCAAATTTCAATTGATGACATGTTGACATTCTATCTAACATAGTATCCATCAAAGCAATTAAAAGTAAGACATTGAAATTCTACTAGATTGCAATATCTTTGTTTCCTATCAACTTGTGAAACCAAGCTTTAAAACAAAAATATCTAGAATTGTTACAAAGGTAAAACAAGGAAATAAAAGCTCAAATTAAACAATCATAGCAGAGTTCTAAAGTGAAAAACCAATAATATTACAACTTTATCCAATCACATCAAAGAAAACAAAAATGCCAACAAAACATAACTGGTAAAAAAAACATAAACAAGCATTCATAAGGAAAAAACAACATTATAGAAATAAAGTATGAAAACTCAATTTGAATACCTTCAACAACAATTCCTCAGCCAAGAATAAATGAATCAAAACTACAATAGAAAACAAAAGTAGGCAAATATAATGCGTTAAACCTCAACTATTTATCTTTAGTAAAGATTTTTTAGTGAATAATAAACAAACAATTAGTTGATAATTAAAACTACAACTCCTTCCTAAAAAAGACGCAAAACATAAAAAAGAAAAAAAATCAACATGGACAACAAACACAAAATTAGAATTAGCATTAATTCTATGTGCAAGTCTACTTTCGTCAACCCATAAAGGGAAATTGCAATACTTTAAAACAAAAAAAAAAATCAAATCCTTATTGAATCACTTAAAACATAAAGCAATAAGAAAATATAACTTATACAAGAAAAAAACTAATTGGAAGACTTAAACAAAGAGTTAAAATAAAAAAAATGAATATATGCAAATAAAAGCATAAATAAAATAAAAAATATAAAACCTCAGCTATAATTTACTGACCAAGCATTCTTCAGTTCAACATAAAAGGAATAACAATTTTCTAACCAAAAATCTTCCAGCAAACTATAAATGAATTACTTGCTTGAAACCCAAACTACAAAAGTTTGTTACTAAGAATTGTCTAGCAAACCATAGATAAGTAGTTTACTTGAAATCAAAATTACAAAAAAAAAAAAGAAAAAAAAATCAAAAAAATATGACTAGAAATAAAAATAAACATAAATGCATACACAACAATAATATCAAGGTGGACAAAAAGAAAAAAGATAAAGTTGTAACACTCTTACTGAAAACCCTTCAACCACCATTCCCAAAAGCAAATTGGCAACCTGTATTGTAAAAGCTCAACTACCAAGCTATAGAAAATCTTTCAAAAGCAATCTCAAAATGAAATATTCATTACCATGAGAAAACAAAAAAAAAAAAAAAACACATGGATATAAAAAAACCAACACCCTTTATAGAAAACCTTCCAAACACCAACTTTAAAAAACAAATTAACAACCCACATCCTAAAAACTTAGCTTCCAAAAAACAATAAATCTTCCTAATATCATCCCAAAAACAAACATTCAATACTCACTAAAAAACACATAGAAAAAAAAATTGAACATAAAAGTAATAGCCAAGAAAACATCTATGAACACATGGAAAGAAAAAAGCACTCCAATAATACACACAAGAAGCCAATGCATGAAAAAACACAAATGAAAAATAGCAAAAACCAAGCTTTACCACAAGAACCAAATAACCAAAAAAAAAAAAACCCCATAAAAAATAAATAAAGAGTCATCTAAAACAAAAAGAAAAACAAACACTCATCCTATGAAAAAATTGAAAAAAAATGTATCTTTGATTAATGGTAAAACAACAGACAACTAACCTGATATAAAAATAATGCAAGGCAAAAAAGTAGCAAAATATGTTAGAAAAGAAGTTAGACTATAAAACCACAAATTTAACTTTTTGCACAAATTTTGTTTTTCCTCTTTAACCCTTCAATAATTTTTTTATGACATGAATGAATTGTCATAACATCAATGGACAACTTACAACAAACACCTGTAGAGCAATGTTTCTATCCCCAAATATACCATTCAATTTTTTTTTAAGACATAGAATAGCCATTCCCTAAATCAGAGCTTGAAAGAATATAGGGATAATTTTAATTATTTTTATATATAATTAAGGTGTATAATTTAATAAATACATAAAATTAACATAATTAGATTCAAATCAATCTAATAATAATAGTAATAATAATAATTAATAAAGTAAAACATGAAATTATATTAAATGTCAAGAATTTTTATTTAATAAGATTATAAACTAATAGATTAATTTAAAATTTTATTCACTACATTGAAATATACTCAAAATGTAAAATTAAATTAATAAACAATAAAATTAATATAAACTAATATGAATCATTTAACAATTTTTTCTATCTCAATCATAAAAGCATGTCTTTTCCAAATTTTCATCAAACCATTCCATCCAAATTTATCAATCTAAATTAAAATGAATTCTAAAAAATTTTAAATTTTAATCAATGATAATTTAACCCTTTAAATTTACCTAAAAATTTTAAACTATTTTTTATTGGTCAACCCCTAACAAAACTTAACCCTACCAAACTCCCCACCACATAAAAAAATTTGTCATGAACTTAAAACAACATGCCCTCCTCTCTCATGACTCAAACTTCTGTTTTTTTTTCTTTCAACTCTCAATCCCTACATCTTACAATTCTAGCTAACCAGCCATCACCATTAGCCACAACAAGCTTTCCCTTTCCTCAAGCTTCCACTGAAGCCATGACTCCTTTGATTTTTTTTTTTTTTTCAACTTGAACAACCACCAAACCCATGCCCATTGTGTGCTTATGAATGGGTTCTTGAGATTTTGGAGTTTGAAGCAAAAGTTTTCAAGGTCTCATTTCCTCCAAGTCCCATACAAAATCAATTTATAGAAATTTAAACAAAGAAGTAAAGTTTATTTCAAGTTTTTGTTATTAGTTATTTTCAATAATTTTTCCTGATCTTGATTAAGATTTATTTTTCAATGAATTGTTGTAGATATACCATAACCTATGAAATGGGGTTATTTAAACTTTTTTTTAGTGCTTAAATGAGTTACTTTTGTTTTACTTTTTGGTAAAATAACTCTTTTTTTACTCTTAATGTGCTTAATTTGCTATTTTGTAGGAAATCACAAAGAAAAGATTGAATCTTGGTGAATCTTGAAGAATCTTAGAGTTTTTTTTATCAATCTTGGATGATTCATGATCATTTGGAATAATCTTATATTGTTCTTGATGTGCTCTTATTGATACTTGGAAATTTTAAAGTTGGGTTGAGTAGTTTTTGCAATATTTGCTCTACTAAACCTAATGGAGTTAGAATTGATGAATCTTGTTGAAAATTTCATAAAATTCATGCAATGTGTAATTTTCAAGTTAAATGCAAGTCCACAGTAGCTTATGTTGGCATGTATACATAGGATTACTAATGGATGACATGGCAGTAAGTTTTTTCTCATTGACCAAGAGAGATGATTTTGAGACTTAAGTGGTATGATGACATGAAAGTTTTGTCCATACTTCGAAAAGTCCATATCACCTTTAGTTTTCCTATTTCAAGAAAGATTTCTCACTTTGACTTGAAATTTCTACATTGACTAAAAAGAGCACTTGGTTATCCTATTTAGAGTTATTTTTTCTAAATTAACTAGAAAATTTTCGTTTTTAAATTATTGGTAGGATTTGCATGAAGATAGAATAGTACTAGAAAAAGAGTGCAGTAGATGAAGAGAATATATCTCAAAATTATACTTCTTTCTTTTCCAAGAACTCTTCAATTGGAAGCATAAGTCTAAGAGCTAAGAAACTAAAATAAGACCAATTGATTTCAAGATTCAATTCCAATTCAAGAATGGCTAATAATTGCTAAAGTCTAGTCCAAGTTGGAGCTCTTATTCAAGAAAGTTGCCAAAAGTTTAAAAGTAATTACAAGGCATTCTTTTCTATTGAAAAAAACCCTAACCACCACCTACCTATCCTTCTAACTTTATGATTCTCTGTATGCTTATTCTATAAACATGTATCCTTTATTTAGGGAAACATGGAAGTAAGGTTTAAGGTGACAACCCAACCTGAAATAGTTAGCTTTTTTAAGATTTCTTGTTATTTAATTTTCATGTTTTTAAGCTTTCTTTAAGTTATTTTAAGTTTATGCAAATTTCAATTTCAATTTTATTTTAAATTCAAGTTTTGTTTTGTTTTCAATTCAATTTAAGCTTTTTAAAATTTTTATTGTTGCTTTCAATTCAATTCAATTTGCATTTTCTCTATTTAAGTTTAATTTAATAAATTTATGCTTTTAAAGTTCTGTTCTAGATATAATTAAAGGTGAACGATTTCAATACTTAGTTCTTTTTTATATATTTCAATCTCCATAGGAATGATACTATACTCATTCTATATTACTTGTTTCGATTTTGTGCACTTGTAGATTCTCGATCAATTTTTTAGCACTATTGTTGGGGATTAAATAAGAGGAATTAATATTGACATTAACACACCTTTTTGAAAATTTAGAATTTATTGTCTTTTACTAATCTATTTTTATTTTCTTTTATGTCAAGGTTCTGTTCATATGAGGCCGTGAACCATGAAGAATATGCTACACCTTATTTGGAAAATTTCAAGCCTAATGATCATCTAATTGCTTTGAGCCTAGGTGAGCTACTAATGGGTTAAACTTAGATGCCTTTAATGCTCTAGCTTCAGAAGTAGCTATTCTAGCTAATAGGATTAATGCCATTAGTGATAACTATGATCCTAATTTTATCCACATTCATTTTATAACCAATATGATGTTTATTGTGAGGATTATAATAGGGGTGGATGTTTTTATAGTCAACAATCACATTTTTTTCAATCACCTATAATCAAGGTTAAAAGGGTTATCCTTATTACTTATGGGATAAAATAGTCAACAGCAATCCTTTAGCTTAACACTTATGTATAACCTGACTTATCCTACTGAGTCTCCATACCTTCCACCACTATAATATTCTTATCCTACACAATATAAATTACCACTATCCCAATATTCTCCCCTACTTCAAAAAAAGAAACCTTCATTGAATAAGGTGTTAAACCAAATCCTTCAAAACCAGGCCACCTCTATTTTTCAAAACCAAGCCTCCATTAAGAACCTTAAGGTGCAGGTTGGACAATTAGTAAATATCTTTAGCATAAAACTTTAAGAAACCTAACCTAGAGATATCAAATCTAACACTTGATGAAAAGATGAGGAATACTATGGGAATAATAGGTAGAGGAAAATGAAGATGAAAATAGTAAGAAGAAGATGTTAATCCTAAGTGTGGTTAGAGCTATGTAGCAATTTTAGGCAATTTAGGTTTATAATAACTTTAAAGGATGATGGATCAATTAAGAGATGAATTTCAAGAAATGGTTAGCATTAGTCTTGGTCAACCAATTTTTGAGCCTTACCATCCACGCTTACCAATTTCCTAGCCTTGTGAAGATCAAATGCATTAATTGGAATTAAATAGGATAGATAAGCATGTTGATGACGATTTTCTACTTGAAAACTTGCTTGAACCTATAGAAATACCCTTTGTTAAGCCTAGTGAAAAGGATGATGACACATCATGCATTGCACACACTTTGAAAATATCACCCATGAAGAAACCTTTATTTTTAAAGTCCAACCTATACTTTCCATGTGGTACATCTTTTACTAGTACTAAAACCAATGCTAACCTATCTTAGCCCATGTAGTGATATACTTAAAATATTTATAAAGATGGAGAACAAATTAACAACTGTAAAGCACTAGCACCATTTAGTTTTTACTGATTGGAAAGAGGTAAAAAGAAAGAGAATCAAGTGGGTGGATGTTGGTATTAAGTGTGGGGTAATCACTTAACCCCAATGGGAAGTAATCTGGCTATAGACTATAATTAAAGTGCTATTTGAGAGGCAACCCAAGTTCTACTTTTAAATTATTGGTAAGCTTTAATTTTGGTTTTTCTTTTTTTAGGAACATGCATGCTTTGATTTGATTTGTTTTGTTTTTATATAAAAGAAAGTGGAAGGAAGGGAAACTTAAGAAAGCTTGAGACAAGGAAGCTAAACTACAATTTGTTATCTTAAGGAAATGTACAGCAATATGGTGTTTCTACAAAGTTCAAATTCAATCTTAGTGAATTAAAAGAGTATTCTTCATCCTTTAGTGCTTTATTGATTAGTTTTTACAAATTGGGGATAATGTGTGACTTAAGTTGGAGGTGAGAAATTTTGTTCCAAATTTGTTTTAGATTTTCTATTTTGAGGTTAAATTGTCATATTTAGAATCAGTATATTGTGTCATTTAATTATTTTCTCATAACCTAATTATAGAAACTTTGATTGACTCTGAATATAGCTTTTTAGAAAAAAATGAATGTAGTGAAAGCATAATGAGTTTTTGAGTTTGTTTCTTTTTAATTGTGATATATCCAAAATTTTGAGCATTTAGTCTTGATCATTGAGATATATGCATGTTTAGTTCAAGCTTATGTAGATATGGGATTGCATTGATCTTTTAAAGTTATATTCTTTTTTTACAATTTGTTTGATCATCTTTTAAGATGAAACCATAGACTATGCTTAACTAAGGAGATGATTAAGGCTATTTTTGGATCGTTCGAGCCTTTCAAGCTAATCTTTAAATTGTTTATCCTTAATTACCCTTTTTTTAGCCTATTATATATCCTTTCTTTGTTTTTAACCTATATGAATTAGCCACCCTTTGATTATTATCTAACAACCTTACCTGATATGCATATGGATCAATTAATCAAAATATGAGAGTTATGTTACAGCGAGAAGGAAGGGTAGAGTTAAGAAAAAAAGAGGAAAAGAAAGAAAAAGGGTGCAAATTATGAAAAGGCTTAAAAATAGTTTGAAATTAAAAAAAAAAAGTAGTGTGCAAATTCTATTTAAACAAAGAAAAGCTGAAAAAATAGCTTGAAACAAAAGAAAAGAATGATTGGTTTTTTAATGCATACTGATTGAAAATAGCAAGGTATATATGAAAAAGTTTCTATTTGAAATAAAAGAAAGAAAAATCTAAGTTTAAGGGTGTAAAAATCTTTTGAAAGATTTTTCATCAAATAAAAAGATCATAAGTAATGCATGTGTAAGGGTTGTGAACCTAAATTTTCCTTTATCTTACCTTAACCCTAGTTTTACATTACAAGCTTAATAAAGATCTACTAATCTTTAGTTAAGTGTGGCTACATTAGTGGAAAGAGAAGTTGAAAATAAACATATGAAATTTGTTCATGCTTTAAGATGATGTGTTAATTTCATGTTTGTATGACTTTAATTGTATATCTTGCGTTAATATGAGATAGATGGAAATTTGCAATTGAAAAAGAGCTTATTATTGAAAGAGTCTTCTGTTTAATCTACATTTAAGATTTTTTATTAGTTATCTTCATCATGTAATTTTTGAGGGTTTATGAGAATTTGACTATGGGAGTTTATATGATCTCTAGCATTTTTTTTTTTTTTTGGATCTAGTGTAGTTTTATTTTGTTTGAAGACAAGCAAAAGCTTCAAGTTTTGAGGTTTGATATCTCTATGAAATAGAGTTATTTAGACTTGTTTCAGTGCTTAAATGAGTTACTTTTGCTTTGTTTTTGGTAGAATAACCTTTTTTTTACTCCTAATGTGCCTAATTTTATGCTTTGTAGAAAATACTAAAGAAATTGCTTTGTTTTTGGTAAAATAATCTTCTTTTTACTCTTAATGTGCTTAATTTGATGCTTTGAAGAAAATACTAAAGAAAATATTAAATCTTGTTGAACCTTTAAGAATCTTGGAGTTTCTTGATCAATCATGCATGATTCTTGTACATTTGGAGTAATCTTGGTCTATTCTTAATATGCTCTTGTTGATACTTGAAAATCTTGAAGTTAGATTGATGAATCTCTATAATATTTGCTTTACCAAATCTAATGGAGTTATTGATGAGTCTTGTTGAAAATTTCAAAAAATTCATTCAAGAATTGTGTAAAGGATGTTTGGCTATGATTAGGGATATACGTGTAATTTCAAGTTAAATGCAAGTCCATAATAGCTTATATAAATGTGCATGCATAGGATTACTAATGGATGACATGACAGCAAGTCTTTTTTCACTAGACAAGAGAGATGATTTGGAGGCTTATGTGGCATGATGACATGGAAGTTCTGTCCATACTTAGAAATGTCCAAATAACTCTTGGTTTTCCTATCTTAAGAAGGATTTCCCACTTTGATTATGAAATCCTACTTTTACTTGGAATTCCTACTAAGAAGAGCACTTAGTTATCCTACTTAGAGTTGGTTTTCCTAAGTTGACTAGAAAATCCTAGTTTGAATGGGTATTCCTACCAAGGGCAGGATTTGCATGAAAATAGAAGAGTATTATAAAAAAAAGGGGCAACAAATGAGGAGAACATAACTCAGAACTTTACTTTTCTTTTCTTTAAGAACTCTTCAACTAGAAACATAAGTCCAAGAGTTAAAAAACTGATATAAGACCAATTGATTTCAAGAAGAGCACTTGGTTATCCTACTTGGAGTTGGTTTTCCTACGTTGACTAGGAAATCCTAGTTTGAATGGGTATTCCTACCAAAGGTAGGATTTGCATGAAAATAGAATAGTATTATAAAAAAAGGGCAACACATGCGGAGAACACAACTTAGAACTTTACTTTTCTTTTATCTAAGAACTTTTCAACTAGAAACATAAGTCCAAGAGTTAAGAAACTAATATAAGACCAATTGATTGCAAGAACAAAGGCCAATTCAAGAAAGGCTAAAAAGTGCTAACGCCTTATCCAAGTTGGAGTTCTTATTCAAGAAGGCTATCAAGGTTTTAAAAGTAATTACAAATCATTCTTCTCTTAAAGAAAGCCCTAGCCACCACCTACCTATCCTTCTAACTTTAGGATTCTTTGTATTCTTATTCTATAAATAGGTACCATTTGTTTAGAAGAAAATGGAAGTAGTGTTTAGAGTGATAGCCCAACCTAAAGTAATTAGTTTCTTTAAGTTTTCTTGTTCTTTACTTTTCATTTTTTAAGCTTTCTTGAAGTTATTTTAAGTTTATGCTAAGTTCTATTTTAGTTTTATTTTAAATGCAAGTCCTATTTTGTTTTCAATTCAATTTAAGCTTTCTTAAATTTCTATTCTTGCTTTCAATTTAATTCAATTTACGTTTTCTCTCTTTAAGTGCTTTTAATTCAAGCAATTTGTGCTTTTTAAGTTCTGTTCAAGATATAATTAAGGGTAAACAATTTTAATACTTAGTTCTCTTCCATATATTTCAATTTCTCAAGGAAACAATACTCTACTCATTCTATATTACTTTTTTTGATTCTGTGCACTTGTAGATTCTTAATCAATATAAGCTTTCTTTTCTATGTTGAGACTTTTCTTGTTTGATTTATACTAAAATTTAATGCTTGATGATGAAAAAAAATCTACTTTTATATTAACATTTAGACAAAAAAAGGAAAAACAGGCAATTGTGTTTTGTTATTGGCAATTTCATCGTTACAGTGCTATTTTGAGGCTACCAAATCTCATTAAAGACGTGAATTTTGAACACACTTGATTTTGTTGAATAACAATATCAAAAGGGGCTACAACCACAAAATAGGAGCTGCGATACCTTGCAACTGCTTTTTGAATCCCCGATTGATCACCATTACTACCATTCTATGCTTGCCTATATATTCTCATGTTGCTTTCTTAGCCAGCATCTTTGACATTGGATACCATTTCTGTCACCCCTTCCATTATTCCAGATCTATCTAGGATGATTCACTAAAGGCTACTTTGGTTTCAAGATCCCTATTAGGGTTAGGCACACTTGCTTATATAAAGGAAGTTAGTAGTGACTCAGCATCATAAGCCTGGCATTGGCTGTTCTGGTAGCCTTAAGCATGTTGAGTGTGCCCTGAACCAAGGATATAAATAACGATCGTGGTCGCATTTTCAATTGTGTCACGTTTATCATGATTGTGAACAAAACAAATGCTATCATGGTCATTATGTTGATTGTGATCATGAAATTTTTTTAGTTTTGCACAACTTACTATAAAATATAATAATTATAATTATAATCATAAAAAATCTTTATTAATGATTTCTAAAATAGTTTATAACACTCCATAATTTTTTATTTATATGAACAAAATATTATTCACAAAATTTTTATATTATGTTAAAACATTCATAGTGAGAAAAACAATCATTTTTATATCTAAAAATTTTTATAAATACAATTATTAATAATTAACAAGGTAGAACATGTTAAATGTTTTTTATGCCTATGAATTGTTATAATTCACAATGTTATTCATCAAAGATGGCTAATGTTTAAATTTTGGATTAATAATAAACTTTTTAAATATTTATTTAATCATTTAAGAGTATGAATCTGTATAAATATAAAATTTTACTTATTAATGATTTAAACACTATAATTACTTATTTATATAATTTATTTTACCATATTTGTATACATAAAGTGATTAATTTTACATGATTTTTATAGATTATCATTGCCCAAATGTAAGGTAATGGGCTTTTTGAATGTAAAATATCCATTTAATTTAATTGGACATTGAATTTTAAAAAAAAATAGACATTACAAATATAAAGGAATGGGCCCCTTAAGTTTTCATTAGATTATTTTCCTCAAGTTTCACTTCCCAAATCTCCCTTTTCTATTTTCATCTTCCTTTTTGGGTTTAGATTCCTCTTATCTTTTCCCTACCACATTTCCCCCCATTCTCCCTAGTTGCACTAAAATTTTAGCTTTTTTATACTTATTTTTAGTGCAATTTTTCTCATACTTTGGCTTGTTCCTTGGGATTTTTGGCAAAATTATTCCTAATTGCACATTTTTCTCATGTGTAGATAAAAATAGAGAAAATGAGGAATTTTGGTCAATTTGGATACATTTTTGGAGGATTTTTGGTGCAAATTGTGAAAATGACCTAAAGTAGTGTCATTAAGTTACATTGATCATTGAGGGAGTTTTCTTGATATTTTCTTCTATAAGTTTTTGAGCTTATTTCTAGAATTTTTCTAGTGATTTAATGATAAATTTTTTTATTGAATAAATTGAATTCTTGGCAGCCAAAATGAAAAAGAGTGATGCAAGAATAAGCACCTAAGGTAGCAAAGCTTGTAGCATGAAATGTCCATGTGAAGTTAGCGCCATTTATTGGTGATTTGAAAAAGATTTCAAGGGATGACTACATGGCATTATGGAAAGCTCCAATTGGCTATAACTTTGACTTTTTGGAAGTGAAAAAATGCATGAAAAGAAGGCTTGCAATTGAGGAATAACAAAAAAGCCTACATCTAGTAGTGCATAAAAGATGAGGAAAGAGCAAAGAAGTCTTTAGAATACCTATCATTTTTAGATATGTTTGAGAGATTTTTTTATCTCTATTCACCACTCACATGCTTATAAATAGAAGTAGCCATTTCAAGGACATTTTAGCTTAAGATTTTATTTTTCTCGTTCTTTAATTTCTGCACTTTCTTTTACTACATTTTACTTTCTTAGCAACCAAATGGCCTTAATCTTCATGTTTTTCTATTAATTTTGATTGCAATTTTACATTTCTTAAAGTACTTTTCAGTGTTCTTTACGATCTTGGCAATGAAATTTGCACATTTTATTGATTTTCAACTCAAATCTTCAAGTTTTCTAATTGATCTCAAATTTGTTACTCCATTTTAACACTTGACCTAATTACAATGTTTTAATTAGAACTCAATCATTTTGTACTTTTTTTTGCTCTAAATTTTTCATAATTTTGTAACTCATTAGGCTTCAACATAATAAAAAAAAGTATCAAATTCATTCCTAATCAATACAATTAATTCTCATAAATTGTAGTTGAAATCCTAGACGCTATGAAGATCAGGTGTGCAATTCAAGTTGGAACTTAATTCTTCTCTCCTCTAGGCAATTTGTTTGCTTCTTTTAACCTTTGATCTCTTAGATTTACATGTTAACTTTCTCATTTTCATTTTTTTTGCAAATTAATTCATAGATTTGTTGGCTGTTTGGATGAATTTTGTTGACAGTGTTTTATTTTACTTTATTTTGAGTTAATCTAGAATTACTACTTCATTGAACTTGATTTCTTCTATTTTGCTATGATTTTCTTATTTTTATAGTAAACTTGTTGATTTAGCTTACCCTAGCTCAGTTTAAGTTCATTCCCTTTAAAAATTGTAAATCTAATTTTTCTTCTATGAATTGTTAGTTTCTAGTTTTCAAATGTGCTTTCTATTTTCATTTTTTTAGCTTAGATCTTGCAATTTTCTTTCATAGCATGTACTTTAATTCTATTTTTACTTTAGTTCACTTATAGTTCTTGTAATTACAATTCAATTTTACTCAATTTAAAGCATGTTAGATCCAATTTTGTTGTTGCTTTTTTTTTTTTCATGTTTAGCATTAAAGTATAGTTTCCAATGTCTTCTTTAATTCTTGCATTTACATCACTTTAATTTCTATTTTGTTTCAATTCATTGCCTTATATTTTAGCTATTGTTTTTTCAATTTCCTTTAGTTTACTTAGTTTGCATGTTGCATTCTTTTACTTTGTTTACATAAGCATGTGTGATGTCTTATTTGATTTTAGTTTTTTAGAATAGCTTAATTTTCATGTTTATTCTTTGATCAAACCAACTTTAGAAGGGTGTGGGGATAATAGATACATACTTAAAAATTTCTTTACCTAATCTCTGTGAGACAATATCTTGACCAAATGATCACTATTATTACCTATACGACCTGTGCACTTGCAGATTTGTCTAATTATTCCCTTGCTTTTATTTTTCCATCTTTTTTCTCCATATTCTACAATTCTACCAACCACTATGAACTAACAACCTAATGGCCACCACCTCTCAACAGCAACAACCACCATCTTCTTCTTTTTTCTCCGCTTGGCATCAAATTTCTAACCACTACGAGCATGTTGAAGTCTAAGATTATATCACACTGTTAAAGCCAAATTAGCTCAAGTTAGATTATTTGTCAATGTTACTTACCTTCAATTATTTGTTCTTGATCTTTATTGAGTTTGATTGAGGCTAAATTTTGAGTGGATTTTGTAGGTCTAAGGTTCTTTCTCTATGTTTTTCAGGTTTTTTGTTATTGAATTAGACAATGTTTGGTTATTTTATAAATTTTTTTGGATGAAAAATAGATTAACAGTAATAACAGGTCGTTATTTCTGCTATCAATCATTACTCTATTTTTTTACCGCTATTACGCCGCTACAAATGTGAATAAAATTTTTAATCATTTTTAATGGAATAGTAATGGCAAATAAAAAGTGGTGCTACCGCAAAATAGTGGCCACTACACCGGTATCATGTTGCTATTCCAAATCATTCCCTAAACAGCTGACCACATGAGCTCTCTTTTATTGTCTTTCAGATCCTCTAGAGTTCAGAGAGAGACCACATGGAACACACCCTGGCATCCTTCTACTGCCTTGAGGATGGTGTTGTAGTCCAAGTCTTTTGCCTCATAGATCTCTAGCCTCGCGTTTGGAAAAATGGTGCCAAGGAGAGACAACAGATGTGTAAGGCCTAATTCTCGATAAATGGATGCAAAAATACTGGTGTGATTATCTTCAAAGAGGGTGTGAACCAGCCATCTTTGGTAACTTCAAGTCGAATTAATTAAACATAAATTTTGAAGCCCATAGTCAAAATTAAGCTTGACATTGTCAAGCACGCATCAGATCAGCACAAGCTAAATCGGCCAAGACTACACTTAATAGTTTAAGACTTAGACTGCTCAGTGAAAGGATAAAATGTTAGGGGCATTTTTGGGTCTTAAAGGAAAAATGGCATTTTTTCCCATTAGAGACTACCAACAAATAGCTAGAGGCATTTATGACTTTTAGGTTGACCTGACATGTATAGTGTCACATCAACTCAGCCACCTCATCAATCCATCCAAAAAGCTTCATTTTTATGTTGATTTGTCACTTCCTGAATAGATGATCAACGTCTAGGCTAGCTCGACCAACCAGATCATCCTAGCCACAGGCCTAACTGTAGGCAGCCTAGGTTGCCTCAAAACCTCTCACCCTCAATTATAAATAGGATTACTTAAGTATTATCTAGATATCTCATACTTTTCTATTTTTACACTTTCTCCTTCCTATCTTCATTTTAACCTACCTTTGACTTGAGCATCAGAATGCAATTGTTAGAAAAACTCCTAGTCTTTGCCTTTAACTGCTCTCTTTCTTCCTTTTGTGATTTTAGAGTTTTACCCATCAGCTTGGAGCTCGGCATAAACACATAGATATTTCTCAATGCTTTTTCTAATCAATGTATAAAGAAAAAAGAGGAAAGTCTTTCCAATGTGAAGAAAACATTGGGACAAATATGTGTATAGTACAAAGCAGATAAACATAAGAGTGCTTGATATAAGGTGATTTGTCTAAAAACCACAATGATCTGCATTTAGTAATTACATCTCCTTATTTGGTAACAATTTAAAAATCCTATGTGGTAGTAATCTTAAATTACTGGGGTGATAAGATCACTACATTTAGGGTTATATGATTCTAAATCTAGAGGATGAGGAAATTTTAAGACCATGGGAAAGTAATTTTCAATATTATTATTTTTTTACTAATTTATCTGAAAGATATACTTAACATTACCTTAGAAAGCTAACTAGTAAAATTTTTCAAAAATCTATTTTTTAATAACTTATTTTAAACAATTGAATAAATGTTTATTGATTATAAAAATAATAAATTTATTTAATAATTTTTTATGAATTATTTTTCATCAAAATTGATTTATACTTTATAGTTGTCTATAAAATAACATTTAACTATTTTATAAATTATTGATTCAATAAGTATTAAATTTTTTACTTTTTTAAAAGTTATTTTCGATATTTTATATTCTATGATTTAATTTTTCATCCAATACCAAATACAGTAATTTAAAATCACTAATGATTTATAATATTATACTAAATATGATAATCTAAGATCACTGGTGATCCAATCACCTTGGTAATCTTATCACCATGGTAATTAGATCACTATAGTGATTTTGAAAATGATACCAAATGCTACTTAAAAGTTTTGGCTAGTTAGGTAGATAATGAGTTGTCAATCCATATAGGATCAATTGCTAGTTTAGGAAAGTTGAAAAAAAGTGCTACTTAGATTTGTTTGGTTTACCTTTTCTCACTTTGAAAGAGAGAAAAGTCTTGCTTTGCCTGCTTTCGTCCTTGTTAATGGAAATATGTAGAGAAAAAAAATGGAAAGAGGGATACAAAGTTAGGATAAAACTCAACTCCCTTTCATTTTTTTTTTTTTAAACTCCCAAATTAAGAATATGACATGGTAAAAATTATGCGATAATGTTATGAATAGTCTTTAAATTATAATAAAATATTTAATGTAGTATTTGAATTTTAAAAATCTTGAATATGATATCTGAACTATGAATTTATTAATTAATGTAGTACTTAGAAGGTTATTTGTCTGTTACGTATCATCATTTGAAACTAAACACTCTACGAGTGAGTACTACATTAGTTAATAGATTTATAGTTCAAATACCACATTAAAGATTTTTAAAGTTTAGATACCACATTAAACATTTTATTATAATTTAAAAGTCATTTATGACACTAACCCTAAAATTATTATAAATTGAGAAATAAGTTCAAAAGCACGATATATAGTGAAATAAGTTTTTAAATCATAATAATTGGGTAAAAATCTCAAGGAAATCCTAATTTGTTAATATTATCCGGTTATTAGCTTAGAGTAAAATTTATCCTAATTTGTTAACGGAAATTACAACCCAACCATTCAATTAAGCTATATATAAGTAAAACCTTCCATTAAAATAGTATTTATGCTTATATAAAATTTAAATGAACGTAAATAAATATGTTAAAAGTTTACTTGTTTAACACAGTTTAATCAAACATGTTATATGTGTTTTACATATGTTAAACATGTCAAACATGTTTATGATTAAAAAATTATACACGTCTAAACACAAAACATATTTTTGCAAGATCCAAATATGTTCAGTTTTATATCATTTTCATTTTGTATCATCATATTCTATTTAAAATTACCTATTTTTTAAAATATTTTAGTTTATTGATTTTTTAGTTTTAGTGACTTTAGTTATTTTTAATAGCCTATGTTTTAGACTCATATTAGTATTTATATTTAATTTTAGAATATGATTTTAATAATTTGAGTTGGCTCTGTGAATTACCTTAAGGTTACAAAATTTTTAGTGTAAGGATTTGGATTCTACTGGATTTCATGCTGCATCAAAAGAACATCATGTAGTTTTGGAGTATCAGAAAATTATTGTTTTATTCTTTTCATCCAACTTTGATTCTGTTTTAGTTGTATTTATTTGATTTTATTTACTGATTTTGACCTTAATTTTTTTTATTATTCTAAGCGAGTAAAATCACTTTAAATACTATTATTATATGAAGATATTGCATTGAGGTTTACAAATAAGTTGATTTTTTTTTTTTGTAAAAATTGTGATTTAAAAAAAAAAAATCATTCCCGCGAGAACTTCTTGTGTAACTTTGTTATCCTCGTAACTGCTATAGAAACCACGATCACGATAGAATAGAAGTATGGTTCTGGTATGACAAATAAAATTTATTTGCTCTGACTGGATTAGATGATAACTTTCAAAAACTATTGGCATAACTGAATTAGAATAATAATAAATTATAATTCATAATAAATGCATAAAAGTAACTTCCAACAATTCAATTGGGCAAATATGATTTTTTGCTTAATAATAATTTAATATACTTAGATTTATTAAAGATTTTTTTAAAAAAAAATTACAAATTATAAGATTTTTTCTTTAAATAAAAAATAGAAATGAGAAATATACTATTTCTCTAGTCAAGTTTTTTTCACAAAAAATATTTAATTTTCAAAATTTTATTTCAGTTAATCAAACAGAGCCTTAATATAATAGGAATTAAGAATTGGCCAAACTTCATTTAATAAATTACTAAGAGCATTTGTATAAAATATTGTATTGCCTATTTACATATAAAGTATTCATTCTAATTACAGTTTAATCATAACAAGAAAAAGATCCCACATAATTAAAGAAGTAACAGTAAAAAAAATAGAAGCAGCTCTTACTCACTGTTACTAAGTCCATTGCTGATAAAACATAGTAAAAGAAACCCACAGTCAATGGGGCTCTATCTTGGAGGCTGGGAGGGCCCCACTATAAGCAAAAGACTCATCACTGTATGGATGGAGAGAAGCTCCCTTGGTTGCATCCTCATATGTTGCTGACGTTGAGGCTGATTCTGCATTGGGATTCATGCCAGCCAGCTGCATAATGCTTTCAATCTCTTTCACCACTTCACCCATTGTAGGCCTATCAGCCCCTGATTCTGCTACACAACTCATTGCTAAGTCCACAAACTTTTCCAAGCCTTTGGGCGTTGTACTCAAACCAATGGTCGGGTCAAGAATCTCTTGGAGATTATACAAACTTTTCGTTTTGACCATTGACATTCTCACCTCTCTTACAATATACTTCCCTCTCTCTATTGGTCTTCTTGCAGTTATTATCTCCAACATCAGCACTCCAAAGCTATAAACATCACTCTTCTCAGTCAACTGCTGGGTCATATAATATTCAGGATCCAAATAACCCTACAACAGTAACAAAGTAATTCTTAGGACATCACATACTATTTGCATTTATATAGAGTTATCAGTAAACACCTTATCCAATAGTCAAACAAATTTCATGAAGCACTTTACTTTATCCTTCTTTTTTCTGAGGAAATTTGTTAAACTCAAAATCCAGTTTGTCATAATTATAGAAATTGTTGCATTTTTTATTTAAAATCCCAAATCATGCATGCATATTATACATATTTGACATGGTGTTTTGCAAGGTGATTCCACTTTGGAGATAAAGAGGCTTAGACAGTTTTTAATGTCCGCTAATTCTCCTCTCCCTTGGAAACTTTTAATCATTGCCTCTTTGGTCCCTTTAGAAAAATCGAATTCATCTAGAGAATTATTATGCAAATTTCATATAGTAAAACTACTGTGGTTGCAGCAGATGCTCAAATGCATGAATGAATACATCATCTATAAAAGAAGCAATGACTAAGGGGTAGAGAATATCAGTCTCTACTGCAGAAAGAAAATAAACTAAAGATAACTACAAAAAGTAGCAGGTTTCTACCATATAAAAAGGCTATATTATCTACTTGAGAACGTGTATGGAAGAACTCACCATTGTACCTTTCACTTGAGTAGTAACATGACCCTTTTCACTATCACCCATAGGTTTGGATAGACCAAAATCAGAAACTTTAGCATTTAAGCGTTCATCTAATAAGATGTTGGTCGACTTGATGTCCCTATGAATGATGGGAGGATTTGCAAGCTCGTGAAGATATGCCAGACCTCTAGCTGCACCAAGGGCTATTTTAAGTCGCCTGGTCCAGTCCACTCTGATTCCTGACTTCCCTGCATTACTAGAATGTTATTTCTCAAAGAAGCAGAACACAAGTGAAGAAAAAGCTCTTGATAAAAGTAAAAGATACTTATTTAGCAATAAACTGGAATGGAAATTAACAAGTAAAACCATCACTAGGGATAATGGTAAATGCTTTCCTGCATTGAACTTAAAAAGTGAAATTCTTTGTTATGAGGATGGCATAGTGACAGAATGGTTGAAAGATGAAACTAAAGAAGCATTGGAGCTATATTGTTGAGACTTTTAGGTTCTATTCCTACCTCCAGAATAGCACTGTAGTGCAGGCTCATAAAAAAATTATTTCATTTCTTGGTGCAGTTAAGGACATTGTTAGATAAAAAGTAATATGGTCAGGTAATGAAGAATGTGAGCATGTCTGCACTGAAAAATGCCATTTAATTATTGATAATGTAACTCAATTTGGATCAATAAAGTGAGGAAACAGAGGAAGATACCTGACAGACTGTCACTAAGAGAGCCATTAGGAACATACTCATATATTAGCATTTGTTCACCTTGCTCAAAGCAAAATCCCAACAGACTGACAACATTTTTATGATGAACTCTTGATAAAAGCTCAATCTCTGTTTTGAATTCGAGCCCTCCCTGCATAGATCCTTGCTGAGCTCGTTTGATGGCAACAAGTTCCCCGGTGGGTAGAGTTCCTCTATAAACCTGTAACTAAAGAAATTCAGAATTGTTTGGAAAAACAACTTTAAAAACATTGACATAGTTAGAGAAATAGTTAGAGACAGAACAAATGAAAACACAGGTGAGTAGGAGCAAAGGTTGGAAAATAAATACAGAAGTAGTCTTGTTAATCTATTGGTTTATTCACAAAAGTTTGCAATTCATGGCATATGATAACAGTAAGCAGATTAATATAGCATCACTGTATTGCGCGATTGAGATCAATACACTGCATGTAAACTTTTATGAGCACAACATAGCATGAAAAGGAATGCATAAATTATCTAATATGTAATCTGGCCTACGGCATACTGATTGGCTGTCATCTACTTACAATAGTGCTATGTAATAGTGAAAGAACGGAGCAAGAGTACTTTATGTGAACATAGACATATCCTGGATGCATAGGTGTTTATACATGCACAAGCACAAGCGCCACAACTACAGAAAAAATCTTACATACGTCATTTGTGGATCACAGTCAACTATTCCAGTTGACATTTTAAATATGTAAGCAAACACTCTCTACATGGTCTTGGAGCACACAAATGAAGTTACTAACTTATTCTTTGTTATTATATCTTTATATGCAAAGTATAATTCTCTGTATGGTTATTATCACTTTCCTTTCCCATTAAGTTTTTTTTTTTTTGGCTAAAATAATAAAATAGCCCTTGAACTTTATAACTTTACCTAGATAAGTCCTTATTCTTTTATTGTATTTAAATAAGTCTTCAATCTTTAATTTGCACCTAAATAAGCCCTTAAACTTTAATTTGTATCTAAATAAGCTCTTAAACTTTTAATTTGTATCATAAACCCCTAACATAAATCATTTTTTAATTTAAAATAAGGGCTTATTTGGATACAAATCAAAGTACGAGGGTTTATTTGGACACAATAAAAGTGTCAAGGTTTATTTAGAAAAGTGAAATAGTTCACGGGCTTTTCTGATATTTTAGCCTTTTTTTATAATAACATAGTAATCTATTTAAAACCTCCCTTCTTTAAGGTAAGAAATTCAATGAAAACATAGTGCGCAAAAGGGGCTAGTGCTAGGGGCTTAGATGAAAGCATGGATAAAACGACAAATTTATTTCATATATATACTAGTAAATATTTCTGAAAATCATGCATCTAAATATGTGCCTGTTTGACCACATCCTCTGTTGCCTTGACCACCATTCGCAATAAGTTACAAATTTCAATGTGTCTCACTGCAAACAAACATTAGTCCAAATAAACAACAGGACATGGAGTTGGGCATGTGAGACCACCTCAAGGAGCCAAGGTGTCATAGGGATGCATGTTTTTGATGAGCACACATGCGATACAAAGGGAGAATGAGAGTCAAAATTAACCTTTCCATAACCCCCCGATCCAATATCATTGGCTTCCGAAAAATTGTTTGTGTATTTCTTAAGCTCTTCAAAAGAGAAGCATCTTGCTCCTTTTAACTGAGGTATGTTACCACTGCTCTTCTTAGAATCCCAGTGTGCTACGTTTTTACAAAATAGAATCGGTCATAAATCCGTGATATTCCATAAAATCAACTGGAAAAGGCTGAATGAAATACTTATCATACCAAAAGGATTGTTCTCTTTGGTTGCTCTTTCTGCTCTCTTCCTCTGACGATAACCATAAATCCCAGCAAGCAGCAATAGTAGAAAAAGCACTGAAGCACCAGCTACCGCTCCTATTATGGCAATGCTTGATTTTTTTGAGCTTGCAGGTTCATCTAGATGACAACACACATGCAAGTAAAATGATGAACCTAAATAAACAAAAATTTACAAATTCATTTTAGTTCTATTGCATGTGCTTTACCAGAAAACTGTTCATATGTGTCACCATGAAAAACATAAGGTCCAAAGAACTCTGGAGGAGGCTTGAAACTCTGGTTGCTAAATGCAAATGCAATCATTGAAATTCCGGTTCTATTGAAACTATTTGGACCAAATGGAAATACACTAAGGTTCACGAGAAGATATTCAAATGAATCCATCCGTGGATTACTTAGTGAAACAGTATCCACAGGAACCTGGTGGGACTGGAAGAACTGCATCAGAGACTGCTCAAGAGTTTCATATGGAGTTCGGTTTCTCAAGTCGGAGAAGAAAAAGCCTCTGAATTGTAGTGTTCCTGTATATGGATATGCGCATCTGCATGTGGGACTAGAAATTTGACCAGAACTGCATGAATTAGGCTGACAGTTCTTTGGAGGGGTTGAATACAAAGGCAAGGAATTTGATGGGGGTAGTGTGCAGTAAGTGTTTGTTGCTCCTGTCTCATCACACACTGGGTTACCCACAAGTCTGCAGAAATTGGTAGAAAGAACTTCAAAAGCATTAATAATCTTTAACATCAACTACATATCTGCAGGCAATTCAACTTCCAAGGAGTATGAATATACGGAGCCTGGCTATTCGGCAAAATAAAAGAGAAAACAAAATGCCCAGACATTTGGTCAAAGAATTATGGCTTACATTATGTCAAAGGTGTATGTTCCTGCACTGTTTTTGAAACCAGAAATGAGATTAGTTTGCAAATCTATCATTTGCAGCTGGTTGCTAACGCCTGGGCCAATATTCAACGTACCATTGAGTTGGTTGTGTTTTAGTACCCTGTCAACAATATAACAGCAAAAGGGGGGAAAATCCAACTGTCATTTCAATTTTGTGACAACTATGTGACAAATTTTGTTTAGATCCTCATTTCTAGTACAATCGGTTCTACATAAGGTCAAGCATACTCACACAGTCTGCAAATTTGAAAGCGTAAAGAATGTGGCAGGAACTTGACCTTGAAGTTGAGTATGTTCCATCATTCTGCCATACATATGATTTGATTATTCTCCCAACTCCAGAAAGAAGATATACAGACAATAAGGTGTTGTGAGGGGAATACTAATGCAGACAGAAATACTTTTGCAGACACATATATGTTGAAAGAGGCAGACAGAAAAAGTAAACAAAGAAAGCTTTTTGCATCATATCATATCCAAGGTTAGATTAATAATCTTACAATTCCCAGGCGAGCACTATATTTAAGCATATTTGATAATATTATCATTTTAAGGGAAGATGGTGGACATGCTAAATGATGAGCAAGTGTCAACAAGGCTATAAGCTACCAGCACAGTAACACCACCGTGGAAAAAGATGTGGCTTATGATATAGAAGAATGCATGGTCCTAGATTATATCAAACGGTTGAAGAAAAATTTTGGTTCTATACTTAAAACAGTAAAGATATTTCAATCTTCAGTTAAATTTCATATATCTGTGTACAAAGAGAGAGAGAGAGAGAGAGAGAGAGAGAGAGAGAGAGAGAGAGAGAGAGAGAGAGAGAGAGAGAGAGAGGAAAATACAGTGTTGTTAAGGACGGCAGGGCTGCAAGCCACGAAGGAAAATCTGATGAATCGAAACTATTATTACTCAGGTATCTGCCCATCATGTAATAGAACAAAGATTAGTAATGACAATAAAATTGTGTACTGTTATTAAGCAAGACAACTATGATAAGCAGAATTTCACTTGGAGACACCCAAAAATATGCAAGGAATAAGAATAAGAGAACGGGCATTGGAGTGTAGTTTGAGAAGACTAAAAGACTTCACTATATTACGGTAGAGTTACTAAAGCATTTGTTACTTACAAGGTGTTCAAACTGTTCAGACCAGTAAGGTCAGGCAGAGGGCCAGTCAGCACATTGTTGGACAAAAACCTAAAAATCAACATCAAATACTCTTAATTAAGGGAGGATAATAGTTCCTTTCCATCCTAGATAAATAAGTGCAGAAGACTATCAGTCATTTATGTTCATAGCTTACAGATCTTGAACACTTGTAAGATTGTTGAGATTCAATGGAAGACGCCCATTTAGTGAATTGTTGTCAAAGCGTCTGTAGCCAGCACAATAAATTTATCAGTCCTCATAAAAAACCCTGTAGCAATTCACTTCATTGAAAACCTCTGCATGAATTCCATCTTTTACTTGATCTAGATACTCACACCACCTCCAGAGTTTTCACCAGTCCAAGGGTGGAAGGAAGAGTTCCAGAGAGTTGGTTGCTTTCAAATAGCCTGGCACAGAGAGAGGAAAAGAAATGTTTCAAATGTACACAAAATCATGCTGTTATTTCTTGAATTTCATCACATTAAAGAAAAGATTAGGCAGAAGGAGCTTTTACAAAAATTTGCATCTACTTAAAAAAAAAAAAAAACGAGAGCAAGAATTCATGTCTAGCTCTCCTTCAGAAGGATGGTTTCAAATATGAAGAAGCACCCTTTTATACAGGCTGTTAAAGGTTGAGACAGAAATCATCGTTTACAGAAGAAATTAGTTATACAAAAGCGTCCTTTTCTCTAGTTCAGAATAGATTTTGTCTTTTGCAAAGCTCTTTCCAGGAAAGTCAAGTAATATACTGCAAAACCACTTGATAGAAAACTGAATCGAACTTACACATGTATCAGAGTCATTTCTGAACTGAAAAGTTGAGATGGAATTTGGCCATAGAGTTTATTCTTCCCAAAATGGCTGTGGATGATGAAGAACATTACAATAAGGAAAATAGAACCATGGCAAGAAAAGCATCTAAACAGATAAAACTACAAAGAAATTCAGCATACAAGTGTCCGGTATTAATCAACATGTCAAGCCCTGGTGTAGATCCATTTGAAACTGGGATTGGTCCTTCGAGCTGGTTGTCGGCCAGGTCTAACCAATAAAGATTTGATAGGTTACCAATGGATGGAGGAATATGTCCAGTGAAGCCATTAGAATTTAGAGATCTGCAGGTAGTATAGCCCAGCATGAAAGTACTCTGATTAAAAGAGGTAAAAGAATAACAAGTAGAAATAGTGAATTCAAAACATTATACAACCCATCATCATGGAGCCTCAAACCAAAGTTATACTGGAAGCCGAGGTAATGCCCTTTACTTAATAGTAAAACATGGCAAATCACTAGAATCCAAATGGAATTGAATGTTTGTTAGTCACTCCAGATGAATAAGTATTAAAGATCAAATTCTTACAGGAACCTCAGCAGCAGCAGGGATCCTATCGTATCGGGAATTGGACCAATGAAACCACAACCAACCAAGATTCTGCCATTTATAAAAATTAAATAAATAAATAAAATAAATAAAAGAGGTCTTTTAAGAGAGTTGCATGAAGAAATTTGCTTCCAGGTGATGCTTTGGCAGGAAATAGATCTCCTTACAAGTTTGTTAGCTTCTTTAAATTTCCAACTGATGATGGAAGAGATCCTGTGAGACCTTTATTGTAAGATAGATCCCTGAAAAATGAAGCCAAATCAGAGATGTTATACTAACCATGGAAACTACTGCCTCTAACTATTCATAAAAAATTGATATATTATTCATTAAAAAAAATCAAAGAAAAAAATTTTATTTTTATTTGTAGGTCTATAAGAATTAGCATATCCCTTGTACCCAAAGAGCAAACCTTTAAATACCTAAACATTGAAGTCTGCAGAGATGAATCTTTTAAAAATAAAAAACTAACATTTACATGTTGAAAAAAAAAGAAAACCTTTATCTAGAAGGATGGTTAAAAAAAAACCAGTTGCATAATGACATCCATGAAGAATGGAGGCAGACAGTGGGCAAAAGGACCTACAATTGCTGTAATTCAGATAAGGTTGAAATGTCTCCTGACAGCCCTCCCACCAAGTTCATGCTTGGCAATGTTCTGAAATAGATAAATGTTAAATAAAATCCCAAAGCTGGAAGAACCAAACTAAACAATGTTTTAAAAGGTCTGAAGCCGCAAAAACTTACATTGAGGTCACACGTAAACCAGTGCATCCAATTCCAACCCAACCATCATCACAAGGGTCCCCACTCCCCCAACTGGGAGGTACGTTTTTCCACTCATTCCAGAGCGATCTTAGAGCAGTAGCTGCAAAAGAATTGGACAACAGTATCCCTTGATCAAACACCAAAGCTGAATTCTGAGGTAGCATTTCCAAATCATTCGACTCATGGAAGGATTACAAATAGATTTAGCCCTCCAATTTGACTCAGATTCAGGCATCTTGTGTTTGTGGATTTGCTTAAAGGGTTGACCCCGGACCAAGTAACTAAGAGCTACAAGCATTTTAGAGTCAAGACCATCCTCTTTCCATGAAGGTTTGACTAAATTCCAATATCCAGTTCTGAGTAGGCAAGTTCATCTTTGCAAACATAGGTAGATCACATATTCTCATCTACTCAACTTAACCAGCACTATAAGTTTTTTATGCGAGAATGTTCAATCTTCAAGAAAAAATCAGCTTTGCAACAAGTTAAAAAAAACTTGGATAGAATATATATAATTAAATTACATTGTCTCCAAAGCAAAGCTAAAGAACAACAAAACTATACTATAGGAAAAAGAAGTAATAATTAGAGGCAAACTTACAATCACCAGCATCAGTTGTAGCTACTATGGTATAGATTTGAATAAAAACATGTAGCGAAAGAAACCAAATGGCAGAACCCATTTCTGAGATAAACCAAAAGCTTTCAGAGTTGAGAGTTGAAGACCTTCAACTATTTCGTTTCTGTTTCTAATTTGGCATAAAACAGAACACCCATTTGATAACCAGTTTGCAATTCAAACTGCAACTTCCTTATGTTCAAATGAGAACACAATCTATTTCTGATGTATCAAAATGATATGAAATACTTGACTTTGAATGAATCTACAAATTGCTATTTAACCAAATAGCATCAGAATTAGGATAAAAATGACCGCCCAAATTTTGGCCTTTTGTGCCCCTTTATTATTGTTTCACTCCGAAGAGGAGGACAATTAGAAAGTCAACAATCTCAAGTATGGATGATGACAGTAAAGGTAGAGATGTAATCGAGTTAAGTGAATATAATGAAAAATTTAAGCTTCATTTAAAATTTATTGTTAAAAATTCAACAATTGAGTTTTAATTTTTAAATTTGAACCAATATAAAAATGGAGGTACTTAATTCATTTAATTAAACTCATTTATCCCATAAAAAATAGCTCAACTTCCTTAACTTAAGTTGATTTTTTTTGCGTTAAAACTCAATAGGCTAGTATTATATAGTAAAATATAAAAGTCCATTGTTTGTGCGGTCATAACCGTGTCCTATTCCTAAACGTCGTTTCCAACCAATAAACCAGGGTAGACAAAAGTTGCACTGACAACTTTTCAAGACTTTGGTAAAAGAGAGAAGGAGAATCAAAGCTACTGCTAATATTTTAACTCAGAGCTTTTGAATTCTTCTGCCGTTCCCGCTTGCGTTGGATTCATCGTTTGTCTTTTTCCTGCATAATCTCGGAAATTGTCAAACAAAATGGGATGATGTAAGAAATGCGTAGGCAACGGCCAATAACGGTGGGCTGACAATTTGATGGAATACCAAGCACAAAGTCTTCAAGCCTTGAAATTGACGAAAGAGAAAACAATTTGTGCAAGCGTTTAGAGTTGAAAATCAAGTAATGCCTAAGACATGAAAAGCTAAAAGAATATTCGTAATTTACATTCGCGATCCTCTTAAGTCTAAAGCCCTTAACAATTTTATCGCGGCTGTCCTGCAGGCTCCTACACATTGAAATGTTGGAATAAGGTTGGCATTATTATACCGAATAATATTTGGATTTTTTTTAAAAAAATTATATATATTAGTTTCTGTTATTTTCATATATTAGAATATAAATATATTTATAAATATGTATGAATTTATACATTATAATAATATTAATAATTTATAAAATAAATATGTAATATTTTTAAAAATTAATTAAATAAATTTAAAAATATAAGAAATAATATTATAAAATTTTCATAATATTTTTAAATACTTAATTTGATCATATAATATTTAAATAAATATTTTTTATATAAATATTAAGATAAAAATAAAGTGATAAAAAAAATAATCAAGATTTTATTATTGTTAAACTTTATAAAAAGAGTATAATTATTTTCTTGAAAGAGATTGAAATATTTATAAATTTTGATTGAAAAAATAAAGTATAACAAAACACAAATTATAATAAAAATTAAAAAACTCAATTTTCAAGAGTTATTTTGTTAATTAATTTTATTTTTATTTGATTAAAAATAATTAAATAACAAAAAATAAGTTAAAAATTATAAAATATATTTTATATTTACATACTAATTGAAACATGCTAATCTACCAAAATTAATTGAAACATATTGAAATTAATAAAAATAATTGATATTATCTGATATCAAATATTATACAAAAGATTAATTTTAAATATATTATATTTTGATTTAATTAAAACATATCGACCAATATAATTGATAAAAATAAAATTAATAATTTGGATCGCATGAACAAGACTATCTTATTTGGAATTTTGGTAAATCTAAAATGAAATTTGGCATCGTTGAAAAAAAGTTTTATCCTTTTACCGTGTTTCTTTCTTAATAGTGTTTGAATATAATAACCAATGAACAACGCCGTTATTGGCTATTGCGGTATTACCAATTGTCACAAATACATTGCAATGAATTTTCATATGATAACAATGCTCGTGTGACAATGACCAAACCTATAATTAATTAGTAAAAGTAATTAATTTGTGACTAATTAAATATATCACTTACTAATTAAATATAAATACACTTACATTGGTTAATCAATATTCAAAGATTAATATTTCAATAAAAATTCAAAGATTCATAGTTTGATTAATCAAAATTCATTTATGAGTCATCTAATTTATTTTTAAATTAAATTCAAATAATTTAGAGATGAATCTAAATTTTATCTAATCAAAATTCATTTATGAGTTATTTTCTTTATCTTTAAATTAAATTAAAATTATTTATAAATATATTTAAATTTTTGACAATCAAATTTAAAAAACTCACGAGTTATTCAATTAAGTTTAATACGATGAGTTATCATTTTTTTATCTTTAATTAAATTAAAATAATTTAAGGATAAAAAAAAAATCTTAAGTTCTTCTAAAATTTTGTCACTGCTAATAGATTGGCATTACAAATACGACTTTCCTCCAGGTCCTTTGACACAAGTTTTAATTTCTAAAAGAACCAGAAGATTTTGAAAATTCAAAGCCTTTACAAAATCTCAAGAATTAAGCTCTAAAGATTGAAGAACTAAAAAAGTTTCAAAAAACTCGGAAGGAAATCAATTTTGTTTGTTCATGAACAAATTTTGGAACTTTTAAAACGGATTTTTCATGAAATAAAAAGAATCAAAAGATTTTTTTTCTTTATTTTAAGAATTTTTTAAGGTCGTAATTTTCATGTCTAATAAATAAAATTGTTATTTATCTCCAATTTTTTCAATCTTATTTTTTATTCAAAAATTTATATACAAATTTCTAACACATTCAGTGGGACAATCTTTACCTTAAGAACTTTCTAACAAACTAACTCTTAATCCTGCACAAGTAAATCTTGTAGTTTACCCTATTTCATCATCAAGCCCTAATGTTCCTACTCACCTGTATGGTACTAGAAGAAACACAAAAGCTCTTGAAGAAATGAATGCATGCTTAAATTCTTTTATCGCCAACCTAAATCCACTCTATGACACTTTTTGTTCAATTCAAGGTTTTGAAGAAGCTTTTGTTGGGCTACTTCTTTTCATAGATCAACTGCAAGCCACTAGTAATTATTTGAGGAATAACATAACTATTCAAGCAACAATTCTATTTCATCATCTTCTTCAAAAGAAAATTTTACAGTAATTGCTACATCATTAGAAAAACAAGATACGCTTATTACAAAAACTCTAGAATCTCTACATAAAAACAAAAAAGGATAACCAGATTGCCTCAATGATGACGAATATTAGTAATCTGATTAGAAAATGACCCACCACTTCAAACCAAAATCGGCACTCAATCCTTTAAGATGATGTGAGAATTCTAGCACTGAAGTTGCCAAAGATTCTCAAAAAAACACTCAACAAAGTGGTCATTACTAGTCAACTCAAAAATCTTATTAGTGAAGCTATTAAGAATCAGGTTAACAATGTCACTTAACTTCACACACATATGCCAAGCCATATTCTCAAAGATTAGTCATCTTAAGATGCCTGAATTACCGATGCCTGAATTAGTAGAAAAATTTATTTTACCAATGCTTAATGTCATAGCGAAATAGCAATTTTCGTTGCTAAAACCTTTTCTCAATGAAAAATTATCATTGGAAGGCTGTTGTCATTACTTATGTTGTTAAAAATATGTGCAACAATTTTCATCGTATGAAAAAGCCGTTTTAAAAAATGTTTATTAAAGCAACATTATCTCATTGATAAATAAATTATGTTTAAATAACTACTTAATGTGGTTGTCAAAACTTTCCTTTAACAACCACATATTTGGTTACGAAAACTTTTACGAAACAACATTAATTTGATTGCTTAATTTTTTTTCTTTTGCAATGCAATAATTTTTTGTTTTAAATCATCTTTGAAAACAATTACTTTGTCATTACAATAGTTAAATTAATAACAAGAATAATTGTTGCCAAACGACAAACCACAATTTTGTCATTTCTAATTTTTTTTCAAATGACATAAAAAACTCAAATAATCGATATTATTGTTGTGAATAATCTTTTCACAAAATGATAAATTATCAAAGAATGGATAATTTAAATATTTACAATTAATGAATTTCAAAATTTAATAAAATTTCATGAGTAGAAAAAGAAATTTAAAAGAAAATTAACATTAACATATTAAAATATATATTGTTCTCATTTACAATATATTTATCCTAAAATATATTAGAACAATTAAAATTCCTAAATTAGTAAAATAAAAGATTCTGAATGTAATCTTGCTCTAATGTAATGAAACAATAATATTCCATGGTAAAAATAACTTGAAAGAATGAACAGGTTGTTTGTAGAAAGGACTCAACTTGCATGACAAAAACAAAAGTCTTGGTAAGATAATATTTTATATTGACATGCTTTGTAAATTGTTTGACAATATATAAACCTAACATCTCCTAATATTGTATACTATACAGGAATTTGATTCCACCACCTGGATCTACTCTAAAAAATAATTTTATTAATGAACTAATTTTATTCTCAAGAATAACTTGCTAATTTAAGATTTAAAACTTACAACTCCATTAAGTTGGTTTCACAGTTGATGGTGTAGCAAATCCATGTACTTACTCATTTCGATGGGGTGGAAAGTCTATAAAACCAACATAAAGAAAAAAGCAAGTGGCTTTCAAGTCAATGCTAAAAGTTACAACATTAGTATCAAAAACATGCACACACTAAACCATATATAAAGAAAGTTGAAAAAAAAAAAATTGTTATGTTGATATACAATTTGATATCAACCTATATATGCACTTTTGACAGGTAAGTTGTATTTGCCAAGTATTTGCATTTGACTGGTTCTTGCATTTTAAAAAGATTACCCTTAATGAAACATTGCTATTAAGTATTGACTACTTCAAACTAAGTTCTAAAATATTAAAAGATGTAGGAAGACAGATAAAAGCCCACTAGTAAAATGAATAATCTAATGTTACAAAGTAACCAAACATGATAAAAAAGGAATATAAGGACAAACCAATTACAATGAAAATTTGGAAAATCATCAAAAGCACTTACGTCGATGTTTCTCTTTGGACATAGAACGCTTTAGGCCTGACAGTACTGAAAAAATTGTAAAAATAGAGAAATTCTCAAGTACTAATCAACCACCCAAACTTCCAAGTAAAACCCAAAAACCCAGATTTTATCTTGAGTGTGAGCACCTCATCTTCAATAACCATGCAAGTTCCAATCAAAGCTAATACAAGCAACACCCATTGCAATATTTATGTTTCTCTAAAGTTGATTTAAAACTTAAGCCAAAAAAAAAAAAAAAACTCCTATTATTTGTCATTATCTCATATTTGTTGTACTTTATTGGAGAAATGCTTTAAAATTAAGACAGATAAGTGAACTTCTATATGAAAACTATTGAGTAAAAATGATCAAGCAATGCTAATAATCTACTGATCAGCATTATCAAATATAAACTATCTTCAAGTGAGAAGTTCACAAGAAGAAAACTCGAGAAATTGAAGTTCAACCAGAACATGAAATAATCACAAAATCCAAAAAAATCACCTTCGAACCTCCTAAAGAGATTTGACAGACTAACCATATTGAATTGAAGAAGTAAACAAGCAAACCTATAGAACCAAATTGAAAGATCTCGATTATAGATAAAAAGAAAAACCAAAATCAAACAAAAAAGATAACAAACAAAAATTGAGATTGAGAAATCACGGAGAAAAGTAATTTTTTAAATCAAAAAGTATAACTTGAAATCAGAGAAAAAAGAGAGAAAGAATTGAAGAGATTACCTAAATGGAAGACATAGGAACAAAATTGAAAGTTAAAAGAGATTACCTCCAAAGCTTTTTAATATAATCTTCAAGCTTTTTCCCATATCTAGTGGTCAAGCAGTGAAGGTGTGTAGCTTGCATAGGGGGTAGGCGCTGGCTAGGGTGGCTGTTAGCAAAAGTGCGAATGATGCAAGCAACGGCACAACTAGAAGTGAGGATAGAGGCGCCATCAGATGGCTTGGAAGGGAGGTTCGAGAAGAAAAGAAAAATGAGAATTGAGAAATGAGAAATATGAGAAAAATTAAGGTTTTATTAATTTACTAGTGGGAGTTGCTAAATAAAATTCTTTAAAAGTAAGTTTGGTTCAAGAGAATTTATAAATTTTTTTTTTTTTTAGAGTTTTGATATTGGATATTTGATTTTTACGTTTGGTTTAAAATAATTTAATTACATGAAAAAATATCAAATTTTTAATAGTATTCGAAGTTTTAGAATCAGAAACTCACTTATCCTAGTGATATTTTAAGATTCTGGAGGAAAAAAGTTACCTTATTTTTAAATTTGATCTAAATAAAAAATAATGAAATAGTTATTACCCTTTTGAAAAATATATTTGGAAGTAACTAAAACTCAGTTGTAGGTTTTTGTACAAAAAATTAAATATTTTCTATATTACAATTAAGGTGTTTGGCATAAAAAAATAGCTTAAATAATCTTTTTATATTTTAGGGTTTGGGTTTAGGATTAATATTTTTATAAAAGAATTATTTAAGGCGTTTTTATACAAAAAAATATTTTAAATAATCTTTTTATATTTTAGGATTTTTTAAATATTCTTTTTATATTTTAGGATTTAAGGTTTAGGGTTAATATTTTTGTAAAAGGATTATTTAAGGCATTTTTTGTACAAAAACGTCTTAAATAATCCTTTTATAAATTAAAGAATAATTATTAAATGATCCATAATACAAAAAAATAAAATGATTATTTAAGGCGTTTCTGCACATAAAATGTCTTAAATAATAAAATGATTATTTAAGGGGTTTTATGTACAAAAATATCTTAAATGATCATTTTATAAATAAATTAAAGGAATATTTTTAATTTTTTCATCATATAAAAAAAGTGACAAATACATTAATTGATCTTTTTTCTAACAATTTTTCTTATCAATTTCTGTTACTAAAAAAAATGCCAAATGCCTCAATTGATGATATTTTTATAAATAAACATAGTAATTTTTTTGCTGCTAAAGACGTTATTTGTCATTTGGGTATTTGTTATTTATAAAACAAAATAAAAAGTTACCATCATATATGTCAAGGAAATTATGATAATTATATAAGAAATAATATACGTGGATTTTCTCCAATCAAATGAGTAAATCTAAACAAAGGATGCCTTGAAAATGGAAAAAAAATTTGGGTATCACTTTCTCAATGATCACATTTTTCCTCAAAATCTAAATTTTCGGGAACCAAACACCCTTAAGTTTTTTTGTAATTTCTTAATTGATATTAAAAATATATAAAACTAAAAATAATTCCCATTAAAATTTCATCTATAATGAGAGTATTATCAATGTAATTTTCTACAAAAAAAAAAATATATGTTGGTATTGTTTGATACTATTAAAAATTATTTTATTATTTTTTTTGTATATAATATTATTATTGTTATTTAAATATTAACAATAATTTTATTAATAAGAAATTAATTAGATTTTTTAACCGTTATTTTTGTTGGTGTATAAAACATTAAAAACATTCAATTATGCAAAAAATTTTAAAAATTTGTTATAAATATAATTAGATTTTGTAACTATATATATTTTTTCTTTTTAATAAAATAAAAAGATTTCATATTAACTATTTTTATCGTTGTATAAAGTATTAAGAAATTTTTAATATGACAACTATGAGAATTTGTTGTAAATATGATAAGATTTTGAAATGATTTTTTGGGTCATTATGAATATGGTATAGATATCACAATATCTTTTTTGTCATTGTATAAAATATTTAAAAAAATTACTTAGAATGACAATGAAAAGTCATTGGAAATATAATAGGATTTTGTAACAATTTTTTTTTTATCATTTCTTATTTGATAGGAATTCGCAACAAAAAAAATTATCGTTGTTTAAAATATAAAAAATTTAAATAAGCAACAACTATTGAAAATCATTACAAATATAAAGACATTTTGTTATGATATTTTTAGTCATTGCAAAATTACTTATCCTCAAGCAAAATAAAATCATGCTAGAACCAAAATATACTTCCAGTGGTTATGGCTTCCTCATAGATTGCTTAATGAGTATAATTCAAGGAAAATCACAAACATTGGCTAAACAATACAAATCATCCTAGAGTAGGCTTCTACATAATTAAAGTTCTATTTTGTGCAATACTCTCTCATTTTATCACACAATATCTTATTTTGATTATGCAAACATGAAATAGGAACAAAGCATCTTTAAAAAGTAATCACATTTCATATGTTTGCTTGTCATATCTCTCTACTAATGTAGCTCAATAAAAACCAAAGATCAAAAGTACTTTAATAAGCTTATAATACAAGGCTAGGGTTAAGGTATGATAAAGAAAACTTTAAACTCAAATACCCTAATCATGCATTACTTTTATAGGACAATGTCACAATGTATAAGTCTGAAAACTATATCATTAGATACAAACATAGAGTCTTTACCAACCTTTTTGTTTATGTGTAAATGGGCTACCTAATTGAATCTATCCCTTTTTAAAAAGATCTAAATTTGACTCAAGTTCTTTAAAGGGGTAGATTCTAATACGATTACATTTAGGGAATGTTATAGTAACCCCACAACAACCATCTAAAGAACATTACCAGTTGATTTTGTGTCATCCAAAACTTAAAAAATTTACCAAATAATTTAATATTGGAAAATATTCTTAAATTATTCCAATATGTTGGTAAGAATCTAAGAATGTTTCTTCACCTTAAGAGTATTAAAAAAGACTATTTGTCATGTTTGAAGAGGTTTTTTCGTCAAATTCATTAAAATTAAAAAATATTATTAATGAAAAATCAAATTTTTATGAAAATCTTTGATATTAGAGAAATGAGGTATAAGGAATGAAATAACCACCTTCCAATAGTTTGATGGCGAAACATTATATGATGCGTGGGAAAGGTATAAAGAATTGTTGTGCAAATGTCCACACCACGTTTTCCACAATGGCTATAAATACAAATTTTCTACAACAGGCTGACACCACCAATGAGAACAACTTTAGATTCAATTGTTAGAAGAGCTATCATGGGTAAGTTAGTGAAGGAAACTTACGAATTAAATGAGGAGATGACTACAAATAACTATCAATGGGGAAACAAGTGAAAGGTTCATAAGAAAGCTAATGAGGTATATGAGCTTGACACATTAACCTCCATCACATCCCAACTAGTTAGCTTAACCAAGAAAATTGATGCCTTAGAAACCCAACCCCTAATCACTCTTGTCCAAGCCATCCAAAGCCCATTCATGGTTTATGATATTTGTGAAGGACCACACTCTTCAGATAGGTACCAATTTAGGGTAAAAACTGTACAATATGCCCAATAAACCAAACCTACCTACAATCCTTATAGCAAAACCTATAACCCAAGCTAAAGGATCCACCAAACTTTTTTTTGGAATCAAAACCAACCCAACCACCAAAACACCAACCAAATCTCAAATTTTCACCCAAACCAACAAACCTACAATCTATCCCAAGAAAAGAAGCCTAGCTTTGAGAAGATGCTTCTTCAACTCATGCAAAACCATAATGCCACCATTTAAAGCTAAGTCACCTCTATCAAAAACCTAAAAGTTCAAATTGACCAATTAGCCAATGCTTTAGCCAACTACCTATTAGGATCCTTGCCAAGTAATATCGAGTCAAACCCTAAGAAACAAGGCAAGGAGGTGTGCAATGCCACATACTCCTATAATGAAGAGGGGACTTATTTATTTGATGATGATGAGGATGATTTGATGGATGAGCTTATAGTGGTAACTTTACCAAGTTTGTAAAAAGGTCTAATAATGAATTCCTTAAAAAGGAATCAACCATGGGAGATAAAGTATTACTTCAGTTTGGAAGGGAAATTTTACAAAGTTTTAACCCAATGGTAGTTGAAGTTTGAGAAAACATTTAAAGAAAATGAGCCTAAGGAGATGAATAAAAACTTCAAAATTGAAAAAAACCTTGAAGAAAAGTTCAAGAAGAGGATCCACAACAAATTGAGGAGGAATATATGAATTTGGCTAGCGAAGATGAAGAATTCATACAAGTTAGAAGGGCTATCTTGAAAAGTATAGAACTTGAAGAGAAAGTGCAAAAAGAAAATCATGAAGTAAAAAGAGTAAGAATGACTCCAAGAATGTCGAACCAAAAAAAAAAACATTTGAAGTATCCCAATCAATGCCAACTCTTAAATGGAAATAGCTAGTTAAGGAGTTAAAGAATGTTACACTTGCTAATGTGTGTAGCCTAACACTTCAATAACATCTTCCAACTAAGTAAGATGACCTAGGGAGTTTAAGCATTTTATGTTCTATTGGTCACTTATATTTTGATAAAGCGTTATGTGATTTGAGGTCTAATATAAATTTAATGCTTTTGAATTTTTTTTATAGCTTGGAGCTAATGCACTAAGACCTTTAAATTTCAACATCAAATTTACTGATAGATCTACAAAGAAACCACAAGAAATATTGGAGAATATTTTTTTTTAAATGGGTAAACATGCTATTCTAGTTGACTTTTTTGTTTTAGATATAAAAGATACATAGTGATAGCATCTAAAAATATAGTAATTTTACTAGTAAAAATTGATGCTAAAATTTAAAATTTGGTCAACTTTTGGTGCCTTAATGTTATTTTCATACATTTTAGGGTTTAAAGCCTTTGTATGAGGAAAACATGCAATCCATGCATGCAAGGGAACTTTCGATCATGCAATATAATGCAGTCGTTAAACCTTCTTGGTTCAATGTCATTCAACCATGTAACAAGAGAGGAATTTGCATCCACGAAGTACTCATACACCATTCGGTTAATTTAAATTACAAGAAAAGATAAAGCTCACTTGGATAATTTGGCATGCATAATGACACTAAAAGCCTTATCATATTTTCGGCCTTATCACATGCAATTTCAAATGCACAATGACTTTATTTATTCGACCAAAGGAGGTGAAGCATAATTGAAAAAGTTCAAGCTCACAAGAACACTAGAGATATTTGGCCAAAGATGGTTTTATCCAAGGATGACTCTTTTTGCTTAGCTTTTAAGAATTTCACTTGAAAGAGGACTTATCTTTTTGAATTTTAAGAGTTCGAATAAAAGAGCAAATTATCCTATCTTGAATCCATCTTAGCTGAACCAAAAAAGGAGTTTCAAATTAAGATTGTAGCAAGATGATTATATGGCCAAGATTGCTTCCCAAGACCCCTATTTGACTATAACTTTCCAAACCTGAAGAGTCCCATTCAGCCAAGCATTTTTAGAAGATTAGCATAGCCCTCATCTTTAGTATTTGAATAAAAATTAAACACTTGTAATCCTTACCCCCTATGACCGAACCCCCTCTATAAATAAAGAGGCCATTCACCTCATTTCATCATCTCATTCTTCTCTTCTCTTTTCTTTTTTCTTAGCTCTTTTCTTTAGTTTTTCTTTAGTTTTAGTTATTGGCTTAGGTGATAGAATTGCTAACAACAAAATATTGTTTCTTTAATTTTTTCTTTAATTCAAGAAGCATTTATTTTTCAAGATCTTTTTCTTTTTATTTTCAGTTTTAAGCTTTATTTTTTATTTACAAGTTTTCGGCATTCATAATATTTTCTCCTAATCTATTGCTCTTTAAGTTTTCTCATAATGCAATCATTGTTACAAGTCTACTCTTTTCTATTACAAGTACTCGGCAATCACAAGTTTTCTTTATTTTCAAGATTTCAATTCTTGTTATTTTAGATCTAGTTTGGCTACACTTTTTTACTTCCCAAGTGATAGTTAATGAAGTCAAAATCTAAGTTTACATTGCTTTTCAATCTTCTATTTTCTTACTTTTACAATCAACCCTAAAGTTTCATTTGTTTAGATGTAAAAGTTTAAGATTTCATCTTTGGTACTTAAGAACTAACCAACAATTACAATCTATAATCCCTTAGGAGAAGATACTAGAATACTTCTATTTTATTACTTGATATGTGCACTTATAGGTTATACAAAAAGCAACAATCAAGTTTTTGGCACCATTGTCAGGGATTATAGTGGTGTTTTCACTATCAATATGGATTTATTAAACTTTTATAATCTAAACTCTTTTACTTTTATTTGTTTTTATTTGTTTTTGATCTTTTTTGTTGCATCTACATATTCAAAAGTGTTAATTTAGCTCTAATGGATCAAGAAATTGAAAAGACTTTTAGAAAAAAAAAAAGAAAAGAGCAATTAGCATCACCTGCACCAACACTAATGATCAATGCAAACAATGAAGCTCAAAGAATTTTGAGGGATTATGCAGTTCCCAATTCTGAAAAGTTTCCAACCATCAATTTAAAGGCCAACCATTCAAGCAAATAATTTTGAGATCAAGCTTTCAATAATCCAAATGTTTCAAAATTTTGAATAATTTGGAGAACTACCTAGTGATGATCCTAACCTTTATTTTTCAAAATTTTTTGAATTATGTGATTCTTTTCATTATAATGGTGCTTTTAACGATATTATTCGACTAAGACTTGTTTCTTTTTTCTCTCAGGGACAAGGTGAAAAGTTGGTTAACATCACTACCACCAGGCTCTATTTCAACATAGGATAACTTGGTACAAAAATTTTGGCCAAATTCTTCCCACCAACCATGACAGCGAAGCATAGAAATGAGATCACCACATTTATGCAAGTAGATGGTGAAAACTTTTATGATGTATGGGAAAGATTTAAGGAGTTACTAAGGAAGTGCCCATATCATAGACTACCCAAATGGCTTTAGATCTAGATCTTTTACAATGGTCTTACACTACTTATTAGAATCATTTTGGACTCAGTTGCTGAAAGAGCAATCATGAGTAAGACTGTTGAAGAGGCCAATGAGTTGATCGAGAAAATGGCGGCCAACAACTATCAATGGGGCATAGAGAGAATGTAAGTAAGAAATCTACTAGTTTGTTTGAAATTGATGCAATCATCTCTATAAATTCTCAGTTAACCCACCTAACTAAAAAAGTAGAAGCCTTAGGAACCCACTCCCAATCTAACTATGTGAATACAATCTAAAGTCCCTATGTTTCATGTGATATTTGTGAAAGGTCTCATTCAAGTGAAAAATATCAATTTAAGATAGAACTTGTCCAATTTATCAACAATCCAAGCCTAACTATAATCCATATAGTAACACCTATAACCTTAGATGGCAAAACCACCCCAACTTTTCTTAGAATCAGCCTAACCAACAATCTACCAATATCTAAAATAATAACTTCTGCCTCAACCTACCAACTTACAATCTACCTAAGAAAAGAAAACAAGTTTTGAAAATATGTTGACCTAGTTAATGCAAGCCAATAATGCTAATATCTAAAGTCGAGCTACATCAATCAAGAATCTTGAAAACTAGATAGGGCAACTAGCTTAAATAATAGCCAACTGCCTTGTAAGTACCTTGCCCAGCAATAATGAGTCCAACCCCAAAAGACAATGTAAAACAGCTTGTAATGCTATCTATTCATTTGAAAATGTTAGAATTGAAGAATCTTATAAGGAGGATGATTTCATGGATGAACCAATAGTGGTAAACCTCCTTAGTTTTGTGAAATAGCCTGAAGTAAATTTCATTAAAAGAGAAGACATCTTGGAAAATGAAGAATTATTAAGGTTTGAAAGATAGATTTTGGAAGGTTTTGACCCTATGGCATTAGAGGTCTTTAAGAACATTAAACCCTATGAGGAAGACCCTGAGGAAAAAAAATTTTAAGATGGACTATGAGGAGGATCCTAAAGAATACATTAAAGGATTTGCTTAAGAAGGTTAGATGCTATTGCAAGTGGGACAAGCATTAGTAGAAATCATTCGACCTAAGCCCAATGAGGTAGTTCAAGAAGAAACAAATCAAAATGAAGTAGATCAAGTAAAGAAGATACAGGAAAAAGTTCAAGCAAGACCAAGGATGACAGTAAGAATGTATAGGCAATGTTTTAATATAGCACCACCTACCCTAAAACCTATGCAAAAGAGCTACTTAAGGAATTGAACGAGGCCACATTTATGGAAGACTACAAGCTTGAACTTCAACAACTCTTGCCCAAAAAGTAAAAAAATCTAAGGAGTTTTACTATTTCTTGCAAAACATTTAAAATTTGATGACGCTATTTGTGATATTAGATCTAGCATAAATTTAATGCCTTTAAATGTTTTTATGCTGTTAGGATGTAAAGAGTTGAAGTTTACAAAATTCAACCTGAAATTTACTGATCAATTTGCCAAGGTACCACAATGGATGTTGGAAAATATGCTTGTGAAAGTTAATAAGTATGCATTCTTTATAGACTTTTTTATATTAGATATGGAGGATGATGAAGCTCTATTACTGTAAGGTAGGCCTTTCTTGTTGACTACTAAAGCCTTAACTGAAGTATACAACTTAAACATTACCTTTAGATTCAAAAACAAGAAAATGCAACTTATAACTAAAGATGGCAGCCCAACCAATCCTCGACAAGTTCCAACCCGATCTAACCCTATAGGGTTAATTTTTTTTTGAAAATCGAGATTTGGGTCGGGTCAAGTCATGTAATAGTAGTAAAAAAAAGTCAAGGTCAAGTTTTAAGTAAACTCGCCCCGCCCCGACCTGACCTAGTATGTATGCAAAAATTTTGTTTTTTAAATTATTTATTTAATTTTATATTTATATATATTTGTATACTTTTATATTTATTTAATTTTATATTTATATTAAAAATAATATTTTATATTTTAAAAAATAATATTTTATTAATTTCAAATCAGGTCAATAGGATACAATTTTATACAATGTCGGGTTGGGTCGGGTTTGGGTATTATTAGTATAAAGTCGGGTTAAGTTTAGGGCGAGTAAAAACCCACCCTAGCCTGATCCGTTGTCATCCTTACTTATAACTAAAGGGTTTGGTATCCTTAGGGATAAAGATGATGTGAATGCAGTAAAGGTAAAGAAAAACCTTAGAGATTCTGACTTAATGGCTAAACCTCTTAATCCTCTAATACAAACCGCTTGGCAACACCTAGCTCCAGTAGTAACAAACACATGATGAACTCATGCTCAGCTTATGTGATTCCTATTAGGAGGGTTAATACACCTCTTAAGACCAGTTCTATTTACGTCATTCCTTAGAAAAAGATGCAATAAGGCAAACTCCCTCATAAAGGGATAAGATGATTTTGTTAGATTTAGGTATGGTTAAGCTTGACCAAAACTAGCGCTATTTGGGAGGCAACCCAAATTTTACTTTTATGGTTAATATTTTCTTTTTTTTTATTGGGACATGTATGTTTTGGTGTTTTTGTGTTTTGAGTTTGTTTTCATAATGATGAAATGCATGCAAAGATGATGCCTCATGCAAAAGAAAATTTGGTCCTGAAGTTAATTTAGGGAGTTTTTCCCTTGGTTTCAATCAATTTGATTTATTATGTTGTTTGAAGTAAGTTGGGGGGGGGGAAAGAATGCTTTGTGAACTTAAAACTATTTTTGAAAATTTTTAACCCATTTTTGCTTTCAAACCAAATTGGCATGCTAGATTTTATTGATATGCACACTTAGCTAATTTTACATAAAATTTCAAAGAATCACTTGAGCATGATATGAAGTTAATTATGAGCATAGTGGAACTTGAAAGGAATTCATAAGCATGTTTTTCTTTGGATATATTTTTGTATGTATGTTTTATTCTTTTTTAATGAAATGCAATGATTTTTTAAAAAATTTTGTGAGCTGTTGATTTGCATGAAATTTAAAGATTTGAATAAGTACTCTAAAATTCATTTACTTAGCTCTCGAGATAAAATCCTAGACTGTATTTGACTCAAGAGATAATCTAGGCAATTCTTTGGACCATTTGAACTTTTTCAACCCACCTTTTAATGATGCATCCCTAGTGCCTATATTTTGAACCTATATATTATTCCCTTTTCTTTCTTTATTTTAGCCACATAATAAGCTCAATAAGCTTTTTTCTTTGATTAGTATCCCTTCTTTTGTTTTGACTTAACACAATTGAGCTTACTTATGTATTATGGATATTTTTATGTGTTTAGGAGGAAGGGATGTGCAAGGAATGAAAAGAAAAAAAAGCGCAAATGCAAGGTAAAGCCTAATAAAGCCAAAAATATCTAAAATAAAACAAAAAAGTTGTGAGTAAAGAATAAAGTGATGCCTCAAAAGTCAAAGTTTCAAAAGGTTCTCAATTGTTCAAACCAAAGTCCATGAAATTCAAGATAGTAAGCTAAGGGTTTTAAGCCTAAATTTCTTTTTTCCAACCTTGAAGCCTTACATTACAAGCTGAAAATACCTTTTGATCTTAAGTTAAGTATGTAACTCTAACATTTGTGGAAAGGGAAGGGAAAAGTGAACATTTGATGTCTATTCTATCTTTGAGTTGAAATGTGATGAGATGTTTTCCATTCTTTTTACTTAAGTTATATGCATGGATTAAAGATTTAGTAAATTTATATGTGTAAAAAACATAAGATATTGGGAGCTCGTTTTTGAAAAAATTTCTTATAACTTTATGTTTATAATTTAGCTTTGTATTATGCAATAGTGCACGAAAGGAATTTTATGTAATTTTTGACTTTGTGACTATGGATGATGGTTTTTAGTTATATTAATTTAAGGGTTTTGCTTGAAGATAAGCAAAGATTCAAGTGAGGGGGTATGATGACGCCTAAAAATATAGTAATTTTACTAGTTAAAATTGGTGCTAGAATTTAAATTTTGATGCCTTAATGCTATTTTCTTGCATTTTAGGGTTTAAACCTTTGGATGATGAAAACATGTAATCCATGCATGTAAGGGACTTTCAGCCATGCAAATGGAGTAGCTGAAACTCATTGGTTCAATGCCATTCATCCATGCAACAAAAGAGCAATTTGCATCCATGAAGGCCTCTAAACAATTCAGCCAATTCAAATTGTAAGAAATGATAAAGCTCACTTGGATAATTTGGCAAACACAAGGACACTCAAAGCTTCATCACATTTTAGCCATGTATATTTTTCAAGAAGAATTACATGCAATTTTAAATGCACAAGGACTTTATCTATTCGACCAAAAGTGACGAAGCATAGTTGAAGAAGTTCAAGCTCACAAGAACACTAAAGATATTTGACCAAAAATGGTTTCATCCAAGAAGGGCTCTATTTGCTTAGCTTTGAAGGATTTCACTTGAAGTAGGACTTATCTCTTTGAATTTTGAAAGTTTGGATAAAGAAGAAAATTATCTCATCTTGAATCCATCTTAGCCAAACCAAGGAAAGAGTTTTGAATCAAGATTGCAGCAAGATGATCATACAGCCAAGATTGCTTCCCAAGACCCCCATTTAGCTATGACTCTCCAAGCATGAAGAGTCCCATTCAGCCAAGCTTTTTTGGAAGATTAAGATAGCCCTCATCTTTAGTATTTGAACAAAAATTAAACTATTGTAACATTTACCCCTTATGGTCAAACTTTCCCTTTATAAATAAAAAGGCCATTCACCTTATTTTATCATCCTATTCTTCTCCTCTCTTCTTTTTTTTCTTAGTTCATTTTTTTAGTTTTTCTTTAATTTTAGTTATTAGCTTAAGTGATAGATTTGCCAATAGCAAAAGATTGTTTCTTTAATTCTTTTCTTTAATTTAAGAAGTATTTATTTTTCAAGATCTTTTTCTTTTTATTTTTGTTTTTAAGCTTTATTTTCTACTTACAAGTTTTTGGCATTCATAATCTTTTCTTTTGATTTATTACTCTTTAAATTTTTTTTAATGCAATCATTATTACAAATATACACTTTTCTACTACATGTATTTGACAATCACAAGTTTCCTTTATTTTCAAGATTTTAATTTTGGTTTTTTTATACCTAGTTTAGCTTCACTCGTTTACTTCCTAAGTGATGGTTGGTAAAGTCAAGATCTAAGCCTATGTTGCTTTTTAATCTTTTGTTTTCTTAGTTTTACAATTAACCCTAAAGTTTCATTTATTTAGATATAAGAGTTTAAGATTTCACCTTTGCTACTTGAGGACTACCCAACAATTATAATCTATAATCTTTTGGGAGACGATACTAAAATACTTTCATTTTATTACTTGATTTGTGTGATTGTAGGTTATAGAAAAGCAACAATTAGTGAGGTATGACCTCTAAAGATTTAATTGATGTCTAAAATTATGAAGTAACATTAAGATTCAAAGATAAAAGGATAACTTTTAAAACTAAAGAATAAGGTATCTTAGAGATAAAGAGGATGTTCAATTAGAGATAAAGAGGATGTTCAAGGAATATCTAAATTAAAGGATAAGGAAAAACCATTTATTAAAGAGCCCAATTAAATTTGAAGACTAGCCTATGAGTCTAAGTTCGAAAACCCACTTGGCTAGCCCATAAAACCTAATTCTGTGCAAGCTTAAGACCCATTTCACTAGTCCAAATCCGCAAAGCATGTTGAACCTCAAACTAGTATATGTTATCCCTACTAGAAGAGTTAGTCCACCTCTTAAAGCCAAGTCAGTTTATGTGGTACCATTAAAATGCAAACAACAAGGGAAACTCCCTTATAAAGAAAAGTGGTAGTATTAGATTTTTAGGTATGATCAAGCTTGACTAAAACTAATGCTGCTTGGGAGGCAACCTAAGTTTTACATTTTCAAGTTTTAAATTTCATTTGTTATTTGTTTAATTTTTTTAGGACCAGTATGCTTTTATCTCATGTTTGTTTTTGAGTTGTTTTCTTATGAATGAGGAGATGAAAAGGATGCTAAAGCAAGTTATAAGATTTGACCTCCAAAAGTTAAAGATAGGGGAGTATTCTTTTTCCCTAATCTTTTACTTGTTTCATTTGAATTTATTATGCAATTCAAGTGTAGGAAGGGAAAACACTTTTGTGTTAAAAATTGTTTTTGAAAAATTTTCAAGATTATCCCTAAAATTTTTTGTTTTCAAATCAAGTTAACATCCTAAAAATCATTATATTGCTATCTTAGTAAATATTTCATAAGTTGTTCATGAATGACTTAAGTATGATGTAGGACAAGTGTGAATGTAGTGAAACATGAAATGATGTCTTAAATATGTTTTTCTTTGGATTGTGATTTTCTATATGTTGTGCATTTTAATCTTGATCTTTGATATGCATTAATTTTTTATGAAAAGCATGTAAAATATAAAGTTGCATAAAGATTTGAAGCATGAGTATAACTTTGAAATTTACCTACTCAACCCTTGAGGTAGAATCTTAGACTATATTTGATTTAAGAAATGATTTAGGCATTCTTTGGATCATTTGAACCTTTTCAAGCCCACTTATAATAAAGCATCCCTAATATCTTATTTTTTGGCCTTTATATTTCATGTTCTTTGTTATTTAACCATATTAATAGCCAAAGCCTTTTTTTTTATTTATCCATCTTGTTATTTTTACCCAACCCATATTGCTTATGTATGTAAGGGACAAAATAAAGAGAAAACTTTGTATTTGGAGGAAGGGCGGCACAAGGCAAGGCAAAAAGAAAAGCTAAAAATGGCTATTTAAAAAGATCAAAATAAAGATGCCTCTACCTTGAAAAGTTTCAAAGTTCTCAAGTCTAAAAGTTTGAAAAGTAAGCAATGGGTTTTTTAGCCAAAATATTCTTTTTCCTACCTTGACCCAAACCTTACATTTAAAGCCTACAAAAACCTATTAATCTTGAGTCAAGTATGAAAGTCTACATTAATGGAGATGGAATAAGGAAAGTAAACATATGAAATGTGCTCTATCTTTAAGTTGATATATGATGACATATGTTGCATACTTTTTACTTAAATTGCATGCATATATTAGAGATAGATTGATTTCATATGTATAAAAGTTACATGAAGTTGAGAGTTTACTTTGGAATATGTTCCTTGTCCAATTATATTTATAACTATTTTTATATTATACCATAGTGATGATTGATAACTTGTAACACTTTGACATTATGTGTATTATTTTGATTATTAGTATTATTAATTTGAGGATTTTGCTTGAGGACAAGCAAAAAGATAAGTGTTGGGGTGTGATGAATGTTAAAGCTATAGTGATTTACAAGTCCATTTTAGTTCAAAATTTTGAAATTTTGCTTGAATTTAGTACTTTTAATTGTGAATTCTTAATTTTTAGGGTTTGGTATATGTGGACATGTAAGCCATGCAAACCATGCAAGATTCGGCCAAGCACAAGATCAAGCAACATTTATCATGCAATGGGAGATATAATCAAACCAATTACCCGAGAGATTTCCATCACATGTTCAGCCAAACAAGAGTTGTGATTGCAAAAGGACTCTTTTGTTTATCTTAAAAGAGTTTTACTCTAAGAAGAACACATTAAAAGAAGATAAAAGTTAGAGTTTTGATGCAAGAAAGGCTCTTTGAATTTTTATCCAAAGAGTTTAAACTCAAGTCAACCTAATCCAAGAAAAGTTTGTCTTAGAATTACCTTAGCCAAATATGTATTTAAATGACAAAATAAAGATGACATGGCAAGACATATAAGCAAAAAGGACCAATCAAGAAATTTTATTTAGCCACAAAAGCTCTATCTCACTTTTTGAAGACTTTCATATTCGGCCAACCTCTATCAAGATCAAGATTGCATGTTATCTCTTAGGAGTTTGAGTTAAAGTAGGACTTTGTAATCTTTATCCCCTTATGGCCAAACTTGGTCTTATAAATAAGCCATGCATTCTCACTTATAAACACATCTTATCCAGTATTCTTTCTTTTTCTCTATTTGTCTTTTTTTTTCGATTTTACTTAGTTTTCTTTATGAATTGGCTAGGGTGACAGACTAGCCTAAATCTTGTTTTCTTAAGCATTCTTTCAATGCAAGTTCTTTTTTGCTTTCATTCAAAGATCTCTCTTTCTCTATCTACATGCACAACTTTGTTTTTTTTTTACAAGCATTCTATTTTCTTTTGTTTCTTGTATAATCAACCAACTTTTGGAGTTACCAAATGACAGTTGGTTAGTTTGGCATTCGGTTATCATATTTTTAGCACTTTACAATTTCCATTATTTTATTTTTGCTTTTAAATAATGAACCATTCTTTTTTATTTGTTTAAATATAAAGCTAGTAAAACATCACCTTTGTACTTGATTTCACACCTAACACTCAATCCTAATCCTTATAGGAACAATACTCTACTTACTCACTTTATTACTTGATACGATCCATGCACTTATAGGTTATATAAAAAGCAACAATTAGCAAGCTAGAATAACCACAGATGCTACTACTAGTGGAGCTTTGATGAGCAAGTCAATTGATCAAGCATATGACTTGATAAAGGAGATAGCCAAGAATAACTATGAATGATCTAATGAAAAGGTAGTTTCAAAGAAAACAACTAGGGTATATGAACTTGATGCCTTAACTACCCTTGCTTCTTAAGTTGTTGCCTTAGCTAAAAATTTTGATTTTTTAGGAACCAACTATACACCCAACCATGTTCAAGCCATATAAAGTTCCCTTGCCTTGTGTGAAATTTGTGGGGGAAACCATTCTTAAGATAGGTGTCCTATTAAAGCCATATTTATCTAATTTATTACTTAACCTAAACAACAATTTAACCCATATTCAAACACCTATTATTGGTATTTGCCTTTCAAACCGAATCATTTATGGCTAAGACATTATCATATTTGTAATATTTTGATATTTAATATCTTATAAAGATCCTATTTATTTATCATCGAGCTTATTTACATGTATTTCACTATTGATGTTTATATGATAAAATTCTTGGAATATAAATAAAGCTTTGTAAGGAAATTACAATGTGATTGTAATTATGATATCATTACTATGTAAAAGTTATATGTTCTAAAATTAGTTCATAGTTGATGCTTTATTAATAATAGGATATTAACAAAAGCTGTTAAGACTAGTACATAGTTATGCTATTGCTTATGAAGCAAGTCATCAATCTTACAGGTTGAAGTTTGAATAAATTTGTGCTAACATATGGATACTTGTTCCAAGAACAAGTTCACTGAACATGACTCGATATGAGAATGCTATATGGTAGTTCACATAGTTTCTATAGCTACATTCTCATGTAATGATTGTATAAGTGATCTTTTGACTTAAGATTACTTATAATCATATATGATGAATGTTATACTTTGACTAACTTATGGTTCTAACCAATCGAGTATTGTTGGATATAATATGAGGCATATAAAGATGTATGAAGTAATCAAGATGAGATTCATCATCTTGTGTGATCAAGAGAGTATCTCAACTGATCTTGATTGAATTAACTTGAAAAATTTTTAGGCAAAGTGAAGTAAGAGTTTAAAATTATTCTAAAGTTTACTTGTGAGTTAATGTCAAAGATAAGACCTAACATGATTGAACAAGATTGAGTAGATGCTAAATCATACTTAATGTTCAAACCAAGATATTATATGAAGAAAGGGTATTAACAATACACTGAGACCATTGATCATGATCTAAACATAAAATTGGCTAATTGAAGAATTAGTGATAAAGTTCAAAGTTTATTCCATTTATAGTCAAGTACTAAGTCTAACAATGCTTGTGTTTATTGCTATCATACTAAAGAACCTAATAGGTCACACAAAACAGGACAATTTGTGAAAGATTAAAATTAGGACAAATTAAGTTGGACTTAAAGTGCTTTTGGTATGACCAAAAGATAAAGGAAATAAAATAACAGAAAAAGACTTTCTTTGTTTAGACTATTTAGTTAAGCATGAGATTTTTTTGAAATATACATGTCTTGCATTAAACCTAATATGGCCAATTGTCCTTCTATAAATAAAAACACTAGCCATCACACCTCTTGCAAGATACAAGGCATACTTGATGCAAATTAAGCTAAGAGAAAGTCTAAGCAAAAAGTTGAGAGAAAATAAAAGCTTTTGTAAGCACTCGCTAGCTAAAGTGTGATTTGTGTTCATCTCTACCTTAGAGAAAGTTCTTTCATAAAAGTTCGTGTAGAGCAACATTAAAGGCTACACACTTGGATAACTTTATAGCTTAAGAAACTATTTGGAAAATCACCACTTTGAACCAAAAGTGTTTTGGCACACAAAGTACACACCACAGCTGAAACCTACATAGTTTGTATATTTTGAGTTTTATATGATCTTATTAATTGATCTTGCCTTTAGGGAATTAAAATTTTAAAATTTTGCTACTTTAACTTTATATATTGATGCATAATTCCATCAAGTATAACCAAGGTTGGAAACACCATCTAAACTTTTCTTGCGGTAATAACCAGAGGCAAACATCCACTTATCATTCTAGACCTATACACCCACTTAGTTTCCATTAACCACAACAATCCCAGTACTATTTACCTCCCTTAACCTAAGAAAAGAAACCTTTCATAGAAGAGATAATCACCAAAATCCTACAAAACCAAGCAGTTTCCATAAAAAACCTTGAAATTCAAATGGGTCAACTTATTAGTGCCTTCACAAACTACCCTCAAAGAACCTTGCCTAGTAATATCAAGCAAAACCTAAAAAGACAAGGTAATGAACAATGTAATTCCATCATCACCCAAAAACATGAAGAGTTGAATGGAGTTGTAGGGAAAGTTGAATATGATGATGAGTTTGAGATGAAAGAACCTATTTTGGTGAATATGCCTTGTTTTGTCAAGCTTGTGGAAGAAAAAATTGAGGGAATTAAAGAGCATCCACGTGAAGATTAAATTGAAAATCCAAGTGAAGATGAGCTTGAGGTAGATTGCATGGCTATGAAAAGGGAATTAAGCTACATCTTATTATCTATAGCTTCTTTCCAAAAAAGCTACATCTTTGGACTTCATTGCCTTATCAAATGTCCTAAGATTTGTTCCACATTGAAACTATGTTTAAGTGTTAATTGATTATTTCTCTTGTTCCTATAACGAGGAATATATATAAATCCAAGCCAAAGGTTTTAGTTTTCTTTGCTCTTTTACTTGGTTTAGGTACAAGGTTCTCTTCTTTCTTTATCAAGTTTTCTTTTCTTACTCTTTTGAGCTATCTAGAGCATTGCCCTTAGGATTAGATTTTAGTTTGAATCAATATTCATCAAGTATGGCATCTCTTGATTCACTTACCATATTAATAGGTATTGAATAATTTGGTTATATTACTATGAACTTATTTTCCCTTGCTATTTTAAGCATATCTAATTAATATACATTTAATTCCCTTTTTCACCTTTTTTTTCTCTTTTAGGCTTAAGAACTATTACAATTGCTCTATAGCCTTATACTTGAAGATAACTTACAGTAGGTTTTCTTTTCTTCCATAGTTTATATGGGGATAACTTTTTTCTTTTATTAGGAATAGTATTTTGAATATGGCATGAAGTGCATCACCCCAAAACTTTTATCTTAAATCAAAGTAAGACAACAATGCATTAACCATTTAGGTTAATGATCTATTATTCATTTTAGCCATGCCATTTAATTGTGGACTATAAGGTGCAGTCACCTTATGGATGATTCTATTAGATTCAAAGTAATAAGGATTATAGAATTCACCTTATTTATTAGTTCTTAATATTTTTATTCTAGAATTACAGTGCAATTCTATTTCATTTTTATAACTTTTAAACTTATATAATGCTTCATCTTTAGAATACATCAAGTAAATGTAACAATATATTGAATAATCATCTATAAATGTGATAAAGTTTTTCTTACCACCTGTAGAAAAAGTTTCATGTAAATAAGATATATCATTATGTATTAATTCTAAAATTTTTGTACTTCTTTCTAGTTATCTTAGTTAGCATACTTGTCCTACATTTTTCATCATTCTCTTGAACATATGGAATTAAACAAGATTTAAACATTGCATCCATTCTATTAAAATGAACTTGTCCTAATATAAAATGCCATGAGTAGGCATATGAGTCAAACTGTATGCAACAGAATTATTATTAATAATTAGGGAATATATTGACTTTAAACATGTCTAGACAAAATAAATTTGTCCCTTTCAAATATTGACTTGAAACCATACTTATTAAGCAAGTTAGTAGACAAGATTTATCCTAACTTTTGAAACATTCAAAACATTTGTAATTGTTAATGTTTTTTTAGAGGTAAATTCTAAATCAATTGTCTTTTAGCCTCTGATTTTAGTTGTTGAAGCATCCTTAATGTATAGCACATTGCCTTCTTCTTTTTAGAAAGTTTTAAACATAGCCTTGTTAGGGCATACATGTTTTGTGACGTCAAAATCAATCCAGATGCCTATTTCTTTTTAATAACATTAATTGTAAAAATCATAGCAATAAGGTTATCTTTAGTTGCATTTGGTTCATCTTTTTTCTTTTTGATTTATTGACAATCTTTCTTGAAATGTCCTTGTTTTCCATAATGAAAACATGCACTTTTCTTTTTCTTGAACTTCTTCGCATTAGATAAAAATTCCTTGGTTTTTTTTTGGACATAATTAGCTTGACATCTTCTACTATATAGACCTTGGAAAAATTAGCCTATTTATCTATTCTATTTTCTTTATGATATTGTTCTTCTATGCGAAGATGTCTTACAAGTTCTTCAAGAGACACATCTTCTATTTTGTGTTTCAATGTTCTCTTAAAATCCTTTCATGTAAGTTGGAGTTTGTCAATTATAAAGGGTATAACAAAAAAATATCCACATCCATCTTATAATGGTTTAACTTGTTCAAAATGGTCTCAATTTTAATGAATTGATCCATGACTGGTCTTGAATCAAACATTTGGACATGTTCCATCTTGAAATTAGAAACTTTTTGCTTATAGCTTCTTTCATGTACCTGGCATACATCTTATCCCAAATATTTTTTGTCAATTATCATGTAATGTATGTATTAAACAAAGTATTAGACATATCATTCAAAATGCATCCCATGTATGTATAGCATTCTCTTACTTTTATCTTTTACGAGCTTCATTATTAGTCTTATTCTTTTTCTCATTCGATCTAGTGATGGTAAGAACGTATGCAATGTTTAATATGGTGAGAAGGATGTGAATTTTTTGTAGCAATCTTAGGAAATTGCCTCTATCAAATCATTCCAACTTTTCAAAATGTGAAGCCATCATCTTTATAGAATTGAATTTGTCCACTTTGCAATAAATAAGCCTCAAGAATGTTAGAAAAAATACAAGGCTTAAATATTACAAAATAATGTAAAATTGTATATAAACTTGTGATCTTCATGTAGTATTTTCTTTTACACCTTGAATAGAACAAAATGAAACCTTTAATGCTAAATAGTAATGGCTTCAAGGCATGTTGTTAATGCCACTATCCTTAAGACTTCTTTAACCCCTATCAATGATGGTATGCAAAAGAGGTTGAATCAAAATTCTAGATACGATAAAACCTTATTTAAATCATCTTGTACTAGTGAAAACAAACCAATAAAAGCTTTTTGATGAAAGATGTAAATACCTTGTCCTTAATAAAGTTTTCTATGGCAAACAATGTCAAAGAAACAAGCTTTTATTTGCATAAGAATGGGAGAAATAAGAGAAAGAATTATGAGTTTTTGAATATCTCAAATGAATTAGATCTATCTTTATTTACAAAGATTAAATCCTAAGTTTATGGCCCTTTTGTTGTGTTGTTTCAATTAAAAATTAGTTTTTTTGATTAGAAATGTGTCATTCTAAATAATTAAGGATGAATTGGTTCATTAAATTGATCAAACCTTTCATACCAATGAAACCATTTTTCACATTTTTAAAAATTACTAATTTTCATGTAGAGTAGTCAACTCCAACTAGAAGGCAGTCAACTGTCCCTTTGTATTTTTACTTTCCAAAATGCTATCTAGAGTAAGCCAATCAACTCTTCTTTAAAGCAATTGACTCATTTCAACTTATAGAATGCATTCATACTTGAGCAGTCAACCGCTTCTTAGAATAGTGACTTTTTTTGTTTCCAGAATGGTTTCAACTATAGGGCAATCAACTTCTCTTGAAGAGCAATCAATTGTTATAGCCTAAATAAATTTCTAAAAGACTTTACATCAATAGCAGCCAATTTCTTTAGGGTTTGGAATCGACTTAACTAATTCCCAACCATAGCAATTGATTGCCTGAGGCTGGGTAATTGATTACCTACATAAACTTTCATTAGCTTCTATTTATCATAGTAGTCGACTTCTTCACCGTAAGTAGTTGGTTGCTTTTCTCAATAGACTAGTGTAGCTAACTCTTAAGTTTATAGTAGTTAACTACTTACATAATCAGCATTCTTAATTAGATTTTTTGTGTCTAGAATCATGTCATTGATCTTGGAACCATATCTTAAGCTATTCTATAGCTTAATATGATTCTTAGATTAAGTCTTAATCATATTATTTTCATATTTTTGAAAATTTTTTTGACATTCCCTTACTATTTCTAAAATAGGGCTACTTTTGATACCTTTAGAAATCTTATGTATAGATGAAGATATCATATAACATAATTTAAAATCTTCACTTTAGTCATAAAAGTGTTGTTGGTCTAGCAAAATTGAAAGGTAGATTTTAGACCTTTGAAGCAACCAATTTTTATGACTAGTCATGTACTAAACCGCATATAAGATTTCATATCCCACCAAAGTGTCATTTAGCATATGCTTTGACACAATTTCAACGGTCATGTCCTATATATTCATGAGTGCTTTCATTATTCCTAAAAATGGCACACTTTAATTCATATAGGTGGACTCCATAAAAAATGACACCATATAAGCATTCTAACACTTTGTTTTACATCTTTTAGATCCATTAAGATTTTAACTTAACCTTCCTTTACAATAATATGTTTTAAGTACTTATCTACCTTAGGATGATTTAAATTTGGCTAAATACTCAATTTGGGATTAAATATTTGGGTGGTTGCTCAATTTAGGACTAAACGTTTTAATTTGTACAAATAAGGATTAAACGTTATCGACTTATAATAATATAGAATTTTTTTAATGAAAACCATGCTGTGAATGTTACGCGTTGTTAAAAGCTCACGTAGAATGACAAATGGAATTAAGTTCCCACGTGGAATGACAGATGGAAAGGCTCTTGCCTTTTTATCATTTCATTTCTCTTTTTCTTTATCAAACTGAGAGAACTTAGGGTTTTCTTTATGAACTGCAAGTTTGTAAGTCTACAAAATGGATTATTTAGCAAGCACCCTATTGAAGCCTCTATGTTGCTATTTAAGGCTACCTTAATACATTTTTTGTTTACCTGGTCATTTCTTGTTTTGGGTTCTTCACTGGTGAATTTAGGCAAGTTTTAATCTCTTATTGTTTCTCCTTCTAAAATGGTTTAAGGCTTATTTACTTCGAACCCAACAGATTTACTACGAATCCAAAATGGTCATTTGAAATTTACCTTGATCAAGAATAGGGTTACTACTAGCTTTTAATCGCTTATTATTTCTCCTTCTAAATGATCTGGATGTGGGTCTAGTTGAGTAAAAAGAAGAAAAAGAAATGGAATAAAATTGATGTGAAATTGAAGTGGAAGATACTATGGATAATGGGTCAATTTGGGTAAAGCTGAAAGAGCTTTGTTTAGGCTTAAATTCATTAATAAAAGGGATTAAGGTAAAAAAAAAATCAAATTGATAAGAAAAATAGTGGAATGGGTTCATAAAGATAAAAATCTTTGTTTTATGGTAAAAATTCCTGAAGCAATTTCTGTGAAGAGCAATCATATTAGTATTTATTAAAAGAAATTGTAGCTTGCTTGATTGCTAGAAATATAGAGAGCAGCAAGAAAAATTGTTCTTCTTTTATTTCTCAGGAAATCAAAATGAAAAGAGAGACAAAGAAAGAATGGTGTTGCGAGCAAAAACAATAACTCCAAACTGACAACATCGAGCAGTAAACATCTCATCTTTGACTCTTACCTTCCCTCTTATTTTTGTTTTTAGCAAATTTGGAAACCAACAACAACCACACCATGTATAAGAACAGCCATAATCGTTGTAGCAAATTAATCCTTTACACTAACAATAGCAACTGTAACAGGTTGTTCAATGGGATAAGGTTCCAAGGCCTATTGCTATAGAAAATTTGCAATCTTAGGCACCATGATCAAGAAAGAGGTAAACAACTGGATCTTGTTTTTTTAAGTTCTTTTTTTTTTCAAAAGATTAAATCATATACCATGTAACAACAGTTAGCATTATAATGACAGATTAGCTAGCTTTTAAACTTTTTAATCATTGTTACTATGTGTATCTTTCACAGAAAACTTTCTATTAAAAAAATTCTATATTGTTATAAGTCGATAACATTTAATCTTTATTTATATAAATTAAAACTTTTAATCCTGAATTGAGTGATCACCTAAACATTTAATCCCAAATTGAGTATTTAGCCTTTAAATTTTAAGTACTTATAGTTATATTTAAAAGATGTACTTTAACTCATTAAAACTCAAGACTTAATGTATAATTAAGTAATAAGTTGATGTTCCATCATGCATGACTCATTTTATAGGCTTAAGTCCTATCCTTTTGAATGTTTTAGAGACCATATCTCTTAAGACCTTTGGTCAATGGATTCAACGAGTTTTTACTTGATTTGACAAAATCAATGGTGATCACCCTATCTTTTATGAGTTGTCTAATATAGCTATATCTTAGACCAATGTGTCTAGGCTTTCCATGGTACACATGGCCATAACCTTTGATAGCGTAGCTCGATGATCACAAAAGATAAAAATTGGTGACATCATTTTTTTGCCATAAAGGAATTTCAAATAATAAATTCTGTAACAATTCCACTTCTTTGCAAACTAAAGCCAATGCCATAAATTTTGAAGCTATAGCAAAATCTATTATACATGTTGGTTTCTTAGAATCCCAAGAAACTACACTTCCCATCACACATGAATATCCATCCTCTTATGAATGAATGATATTCTAGTTAGGTTATTCAATTTGCATTGGTATACCTTTCTAATCCCAAAAGATCTCCACTATATGAAATGCCATAATTCATTGTTTTCTTTTGATATCTAAAAACTCTTGAAATAACATTCTAATGCAAATTACTTTGGTCGTTTGTATATCTACTAAGCTTACCAATTGCATAAGTAATATCTGGTACAGCACATGTCATTGCATACATTAAATATCCTATAAGCTTTGCATATTTAAATTGTACAACTGGCATCCTTTATTTAGAATTAACTTCAAATTGAAACTGATGCACCAATTATATGATTAAATTTATTAAAAATTTTCTTAAAGTAATGTGATTGGGTTAGGATTTCATTAGAGTTATTTCTAATTGTCTTGATTCCTAAAATTGCAATTGCAACATCCAAGTTTTTCATAGCAAAATTGCTAGACAAAAATCTTTTGGTACTTTCAACTTATTTTAAGTTTGTACCAAATATCAATATGTCATTAACATATAAAAAAATGATAACACCTTTGTCTTTTTCAAATTTACTGTAGACATATTTATCATATTCATTAATTTTAAGTCCATTTTCTAGAACTATATCATTAAATTTTTAATGCCATTATTTGGAAGCTTGTTTAAGTGCATATAATGATTTAATCAATTTACACACTTTCTTTTCTTGACCTAAAAATACAAACCCTTTCTGTTGTTCCATATATACTTCTTTATCTAATTCACCATTCAAGAATATTATTTAACATCCATTTGATGAACTTTAAGTTTATATATAGAAACTAATGCCTTAAGCATTCTTATAGTAGCAATTCTTTCCACTAGTGCATATGTATCAAAATGATTGATTCCATGCTTTTGTGTTAATCTCTTAGCAATATATCTAGCTTTAAACTTGTCTATAGTTTCATCAACTTTCATATTTTTTATAAAAATTCATTTGCAACCAAGAGGTAGATCCACTAAGATTCATGTGTTATTTCCTGTAATTGAATCCATCTTATCATTTATAGCTTTTTTCCTAAAAGCTATATCTTGAGACTCCATTGCCTCATAAAAGATGGGGTGATCATCATTGCTTTTATCAAGTCAAGTGGAAACTTGACAAATCTATTGACAAAAGATCTTTTAAGAGAAATGGTTTTTAAAGCTTTCAAAGGGATGGGACTCAAACCCTTAAAATGAGTCATATTTTATCGAACATCAACTCAACGGTTAATTACACATTTAGTCATGAGATTTAATAAGTCAAAGAACATTTTTTTACTATAAGTACTTAAAATTTAAATCATCCTAAGAATCATTTCTATAACATGTAAAACAAAGTGTTGGAATGCTTATATGATTGCATTTTTTATGGAGCCCAACTATATGAGTGAAAGTGGTGGCACTTCAATAGCAAAGGACTTAACTTTAAATGCACTCATGAATATACAAGATACACAACCATTAAAATTATGTCAAAGCATTTGCTAAATGACACTTCGGTGGGGATATGAATTAGTTTTATAAGTGGTTTAGTGCATGACTAATCACATAAATCGGTTGGTTTAAAGATCTAAGATCTACAATTCAATTTAATTAGACCAGCAACACTTTATCATTAAAGTGAAGATTTTAAATCATGTTATATGATATCTTCATCTATGCATAAGATTTTCAAAGGTACTAAAACTAGTCTTATTTTAAAAATAGGTGAGGGAATGTTAGAAATATTTTCAAAATATGAAAATAATGTGATTAACTAAAAACTTAATCTAAGAGAAATCATATTAAGCTATAAAATAGCTTAAGATAAGGTTTTATGATCAATGACATAACTCTAGACACAATGAATCTAATTAAAGAGACTGATAATGTAAGCAGTTAATTGCCATGTACTTAGGAGTAAATTGCCCTAGTTTATTAAGAAGAGCAATGAACTTTTGTGTTAAACACAAGCTAATATGTGATTATTCGGTAAATAATTATAAGAAAATGGGGTTTTTTTTCGTAATTATGGTACAAGGGTATAATTGTTAATTTAGCCATGTTTAAACTTTCTATTATACAATGAAAAATATATTTTGGTAATTTCATAGGAGATTATTTAGGAAATAATTATAAAACAAGTATTTTTATAATTATAGTATGAGTGCATAAAAGTCTATTTGGCCAAATGTCAATTTCCTATCATATATTGAGAAATATATTTTGGGAATTTCATAGTGGATTATTTAGTAAATAATTGTCAGAGAAGTGGTATTTTCGTAATTATGAAATGAGGGCATAATAGTTAATTTAGCCACATGTTAATTTCTTATCTTATAATGAAAAATGTATTTTGGTAACTTTTTCAGGGATTATTTACTAAATAATTATAAAAGAAAGGGTGTTTTTTGTAAATATTGTATGAGAGCAAAATAGTCTATTTGGCCACAAGTGAATTTGTTATCATATAATGGAAAGGATATTATAGTAATTTTTTAAAAGATTATTTAGTAAATAATTATAAGAGAATGAGTATTTTCCTAATTATAGTATGAGGGCATAATAGTCCATTTGTTCATATGTAAATTTCTTATCAGATAGGTTCCATTTGTTTTGCAAAAAATGACTTTTGAAAAATGATTTTTGAAAAATGTTTACATTTTTTAAATTGAAAGAGATTTTTTGTTGTTTGGATGAGTTAATAAAAAATATTTTCTATTGTTCAATTGCTTTTTGGAAATTTTGTTTTTTAAATAATATTAATATAACTATTAAAATATTAAAAATTATTTGTTATTAAAATATACTTAAATTATTTATTATTATAATTATTAATATTAAAAAATAATTATATTTGAATAATATTTAATATTAAAATATTATGTTAATATTAAAAATAATTAAAATAAAACTATTTATTATTCTTTATATTATTTATCAATATATCAATATATTATTTATTAATATATTATAGTATTATTTATTAATATATTAATATATTATAATATTATATATTAATATACTATTATTTATAAGTAAAATTATGGTTGAATGTATTGATAAATAGTTCTACTTATAGATTTTTTTTTTGGAAAAATGTCTTCCCCTTTTCAAATTCGTAAGATAATTTCTAGAAAAATGGCCTTATTTTCCATTGACTAGAAAGTCATTTTCCGTTGACTAGCTTGTTTTCGGCAAAAAAAGACCTGAAAATGTGAAAATAATTTTTTGGAAATAATTTTTTGCAAAACAAACGGAACCATAATTGAAGGAGTATTTTTGTAATTCAATACGGATTATTTAGTAAATAATTATTAGAGAAGGGATATTTTTGTAATTTGGTATGAGGGCATAATAGTCCATTTGGTTGCATTTCAATTTCTTATCTTATAATGGAAAGGGTATTTTGGTAATTTCAAAAGGGATTATTTAGTAAATAATTATAAGAGAAGAGTATTTTCATAATTAAGATATGAGGGCGTAATAGTTAATTTTGCCACATGTCTATTACTTTATCATATATTGCAAAGGTTATTTAGTAATTTCATAGGTAATTATTTAGTAAATAATTATAAAAAAGGTATAATTTCGTAATTATGTTATGAGAGCTTAATAGTTAATTTAACCACATAACAATTTTTTATCATATAATGGAAATGATATTTGGGTAATTTTATAAAGGATTATTTAGTAAATAATTATAAAAGAAAGGTATTTTCGTAATTAAAGTATGAGAACATAATAGTTAATTTTGTCATATGTCTATTACTTGTCATATATTGCAAAAGGTATTTTAGTAATTTAATAAGTAATTATTTAGTAAATAATTATAAGAAAAGGTGTATAATTTTGTAATTATGGTATGAGAGCATAATAGTTAATTTCTTATCATATAATGAAAATGGTATTTTGGTACTTTCATATGGGATTATTTAATTTATAATTATAAGAAAAGGAATATTTTCGTACTTATGTTATAAGGACGTAATTGTCAATTTAGCTACATATCAATTTCTTCTCATGTAATGGAAATGCCATATTGGTAATTTCTTAGGAGATTATTTAGTAAATAATTATAAGAAAAAAGGTTTTTTTGTAATTTTGATATAAAGTCGTAATAGTCTATTTGTTCACATATCAAGTTCTTATACAATAGTTTCTAGAAGACTAATTTAGTAAATAATTATAAGAGAAGAAATATCTTTATAATTATGGTATAAGGACATAATAATCCGTTTGATCACATGTCACTTCTTATAATATAATGAAAATGATATTTTAGTAATTTAATAAGGGATTATTTTGTAATAATTACAAGAAAATGAGTATTTTCATAATTATGTTATAAGGAAATAATATTCCATGCAACTAAATGTCAATTTTTTTATCATATTATCTAAAAGGATATTTTTGTCATTTTATAAGGGATTATTTAGTAAATAATTTTAAGAAAAAGTGTATTTTCCTAATTATTGTATGAGGGCATAACAATCTATTTAACCACATGTCACTTTCTTATCATGTAATGGAAAAAGCATTTTAGTAATTTTATTAAGGATTATTTAGTAAATAATTATAGGGGAAGATGTATTTTAATAATTATGATACGAGAGCATATTAGTCGCTTTCGCCAAATGTCAATTTCTTATCATATAATGAAAATAGCATTTTGGTAATTTGATTGATGATTATTTAATAAATAATTATAAAAAATGTACTTTTATAATTATGGTATGAGGGTATAGTAGTTCATTTGACAATATGTCAATTTCTTATCATATACTAAAAATGGTATTTTAGTAATTTCATGAAAGATTATTTAGAAAATTACTATAGGAGAAGGGATATTTTTATAATTATGGTATGAGGGTATAATAGTCAATTTGGTTGTAGTCAACTTTTTATTATATAATAAAAAAAGTATTTTAGTAATTTAATATAGGATTATTTAGTAATTTTAAAGGAAATGATATTTTCGTAATTATGCTATGATGGTATAATAGTTCATTTGGGTAGCTATAAATTTCTTATCATATAATGAAAAAGGTATTTTGATAATTTAATATGGGATTATTTATTAGTAATTATAAGAGAAGGAATATTTTTGTAATTATAAGGAATATTTTTGTAATTATGTTATGAGCGAATAATAATCCATTTGATCACATATCAATTTCTTATCATGTAATGAAAAAGGTAATTTAGTAATTTAATAAGAGATTATTTAACAAATAATTATAAAAGATATGGTATTTTCGTAATTACAATATGAAGATATAATAATCCATTTAGTCACATATCAATTTCTTGTCATATAATGGAAATGATACTTTAATAATTTGTTGAGGAATTATTTAGTAAATAATTATAAGAAAAATGAGTATTTTGTAATTATAATATGAAAATATAATAATCAATTTGGTCACATATCAATTTCTTATTATATATTGAAAATGACATTTTGTCAACTTTCTAGGAGATTATTATAGATATTTAATTTTTTCTGGATATTTTATCACTTTAATTCAAGTTCAGGTTTGACAATTGGACTCTAATCATAAAATTTTCTACTCCATTATACAGTTTATTTTCAAATGCTCAAGGGTGAGACCTAATAAGAGACTCCAAAGTGAGGCCCATTGCATTGGCTCGAATAATATCCGATACGAGCCCTGATAAGGGTCCAACAAAGGTCCATTCTTAAAAGCCCGTCAATGGCCCATCTTTTCATTAAACAAAAACCAAATAAATAAAATTAAAAAATAAAAAATAATATAGTAATAATATAATAATATAATAAAAATATAATAATAAATAATAGTAAAAATAAAACATGTAAAAATACAATTTGGCCCAAATAAATGGGAGCCCAAATGAAGATAAAACAATAACACTAAAGGCCCAAAAAAAAAATGTTATGTTGTTTTGAAGCCTGGGCCCATTCAATTAGGCTTGGAGGTATGAAAATCATCTTAAAAAAAAAAAATACTGAAGCCAATGGCTTAATATGCAAATGGCTTGAGGCCACATGCACAGGAAAATATGCATGGAATAAAGGGGCCCATGTGGAAAGCTTTGCATGGATAAAAGAGACCCAAAGAACAAGTGAAAAACTGCTGCTGATAGAAGTGTGCTGCAACACGTGAAAAAATGCATCGCTTGGGCATGGGACGTAGGGGAAGAGTGGCAAGACCGAAATACAGCGGGCAGTTGGCGAAAAATCTGAAGGAAAAACAAATGCAGAAAACGGGAAATGAGGACGTGAACAAAAAAAACTGCATGAGGCGTAGGGCGTGGGTGAGTCGTGCATGGCAGTAAAACAGTAAGGTAAAAGAGAAGCAATAGCCAAAATAGAGGTACGTGGCAGTAGCATTGGGGAAAGGCAGTAGCGAAAAAGTACAAAAAAAAGGAGAAGACGGAAAAACGTGGAGAGGAGTAACAAAAAAAAAAAAAAAAAAGGAAAAGGGAAGAAGGGAAAGCTTGCCGAAACGCACCAGGGGAGCTGCGGCAAAAGAAAAAAAGCCAGAAAAATAAAACCAGCAAACGAGGAAGGCTGGATAAGCGAAGAAGAAGCAGGGGAGAAACGAACCAAAAAAAACAAGGTGAAGCAAACAGAAACCAGAAAAAAAAAAAAAAACTGAACAAAGCTGTAGGGCAGAAAACGCAGAAGACCAAAAAAGGAAAAAACCAGAAACTGCATGAAGAAGAAAACGCAAACCAGAAGAGAAGACTAGGAAGGGAACGTGAAAAACTGTAGCAACGTGAGGAAACAGACAGGGGCGAGAGAAGAATAAAATAAAACAAGAAGGAAAAGGAGCCCAGCGGAGGCAACCGGCAAACAGAAAAGAAAAGAAAAGAAAAGGTAGACCAGAAACAGTAGCGGAAACAAGAAAGACGGAAGCAGGAAATAGAAGGTAATCTTTTCTGTTTTTGTTTGCCGTTTCTGCATGGGGTGTGTAGAAGCACGCAATGTTGGTTTTGTTTTTTTTACTTTCTTTCATGTCTGTTGTTTCTTTGCTGTAAGTGAACTGCTATGAGAAGCTTAATATCCACGCCATGCTTGCTGCCTCTTCTTCGTGTACTTGGTTTGCGATAGAGTGGTTCCTGCGCCCTTTATTCCCCTTTGCATGTGATTTGCATATAGGAAAGTTAGATACCGCAGCTGTTAGGTAATTATTAGTTTATTATTGCTAAGTTTTGAATATAAAATTTTAAAGCTTCGTTGTTGTTTTTCTGTCTTGTTTTCACCGTCGGAAGCCTGGACATTCATAGTTTCTTTTGCATGTTAATTGCTTTCATCTGCATGGAGTGAGTGTGTGGGGTGGGAAGCTTTACACATTTATGACCTTTTCCTTGTTGCTTGAAATATTATGTTTGTTTTAATTTTCAAAATGATTTTACTTTTATTTTATGCCTTAGTTTATTTTTAATGCAATCCCAATCACTTTGAATGATAGTAAAATAAATGATAATAATATTAATAAGGTTTTTTTTGAATAAAAATGATAACAAAATAAAGGTAATAAGTTTATTTTTTAAAAATAATAATAATAATAATAAGTTTTTTTACTAAATAATGAAAACGATAAAAAAAATCTTAAAGTCAAACGTTGGAGGGAGTTAAAAAATGTGTTTTAAGAAAAGCAATAGATAATTCCATCTAGAGAAATTACTAAATAATAAATATAAAATGATAAAAGATTAAGAAATAATAATAAAATTTTAAAAGAAAAAAAATATAAAATATAAAGATTTATTTTCTAGAAGAAGTTATATAAAACGAGCTTGTACTGAAAAAATATATAAAAATTTAATTTTTTAGAAAAGTTATAAAAAGGGAGCTTGCTCTAAAAGTTTGTCTAAATGTTAGAAATTTTTGGAGATGTTCGTAAACTTTTAAAAAGCCTAAAATCCGAAACCCTAAAAAGGCCTCAGTTAAAATTTTAAATTAAACTCTGCAACCCCAAACCTACCCAAAATCTCCAAACTCATTTTAAAATTTTAAGGATTTGCATGAAAATATTTTATAAAATAATTTGTTCTCAGATGTTACATGGATGAAGGGGTATTTAAAAAATTTTATTTCATAAAGAATTTTCATACATTTTCATAATCTAAAATAAATTTGTTTTGTCAAAATAACAAATATAAAAATATAAAATAATAAAATTGATAGGACAAGATTTAAAAATAAATAGTTGCAACCAAATTCTATCTAAATGTTGAAAAGTCCAAGTGGTCTATTTATATTTGAAAACCTGATTTCTAAATTCACATTTGATCATTATTTGCAAACATCTCATTTTTTTTATATTAATGTGCACATTTATAATGCATATATATATTTTTTCTAATTATAGATGTTCAATATTAATTATATTATTTTTCATTTTTACTACATAAAAAGTTCTTAAAAATTAGTTTTAAACAAATAAAATTAAAATAGCATTTTGTCAAATGTAAGTGTTGGTACTCTACCTAGATTTGGAGAGTTAACAATAATTATTATTTATAAAAAATGTTATTTTATTATTTTTAAAAGGAATGTTACGATAAATTTTTGATGAAAAGATTATCTTTGAATTCTGCTTTCATATCGAAAAATTTAAAGGTATTTCTTTAATCTAAAATTTTCATAATATTCCTAAATAAAGTTTCCTTGAAATTAATTTTTTTTCTAAAAATAGAGGGAATTATAATTAAATTTTGCATAAAAACCATTTTTATCCAAATTATAAATAGTGCACAATTAATTAGTACTAATTTTCTAGGCATTGTAGGAGGTTAATCCTTCCCCACACGTAATTGATTCTTAAACCCAGTCTTGTTTCTGTATATCAAAATTGTCCTTTTAATAAAGTTCTACACCAGCTTTATTAAAAAGATAAACTTTTAGGTGGTCAATCACACCCTAAAAAAGATTGGTGGCGACTCCTCATGTATTTTACGATTTTTAAGTTTTTATATCTAGTGATTGAGTCTCTAGATCAATACGTTATGATAACTTGACGATTCTACTAGAGATATTTTGAGAATCAGGCCAAAAATTTTAATCATGCGCTATTAAAAATTTTAGATTTAATTAGTTTATTTTATATTTAATTTAATTCCCTTTCTTTTAATTTTTTTAAAAATATATATAGGTTAATAAACAAAATAAATTACTGTCAATTATTTCTTTGTTTTGATTTTGTGTTTATGGTTTATTTATGTTATTTTGATTAATATATCACTTTGTACACCTTTGTATATTCAATCACATGCATGAGCTCTAGACCCAGGCTTTATCGTTATTAGGAGGAAGTGAAGTAGCTACGCTCTCGTGAGGTGATAACTTCCGTATTTGCTAGCAAAACACTTTCACTTAAATCAAACCCTTTCTGTTTATAGCCTGTAATGGGTGAGGATTGGTGTGCTTTATTAGTCTGTAATGGATGATGATGTAAGGTTGATTTGGGAACCTTTAGATAAATAAATCCCAACTCAGCATATTGTGAGCCATAAGAAGCTTGCCTAAGGTAGAACCATGCTGTATTTTAGAAAATACCAGAGGTTAGGATACTGCATATATTATGTTATTTGTGTTATATGATATGATTGTGTTTGGATCTTTAATTTTTTTATTTATATAACATTTGATTTTATTGCATACATCATAGAGATATAGCATTTTAAGAGGGGTATTTGTTTTAGGTCAATCAACAGTAAAGGAAGCACTCATAAAGCCATCAATAGCATAAGCCTCCAACAAGAATTATTTGGAAGTCAAAAGCCAATTAGAAAGCACCTAAGAAAAAGAAAGAGATTGTTTAAGGGTCGGTTATGTTTCTACACTTCCACAATTTGTGCACATAGATTTGAATCAGAATGACATAGCCAAATTGGAAACCATATGGCAATAGTGGGGAGTAGAAAAAAGGGAGTCTTTTTTAAAGAAATCTAGGGATATGGCACTGCTTCTGTCGGTGAAGATTGATGAGATGCTAGTTAAAGCTATGATATAGTTTTAGGATCCATCTTATTGGTGTTTCATGTTCAACCAACAAGACTTGGCCCCCACAATTGAAGAATATTCATCTTTACTCTAGATAGAGTCTACCAATTAAGACAAGATTTATTAGAAAGAGCAAAAGATCATCAGATATAAAAAAAAGTTGGCCAAGATTATGCAAATAGGGGTCAAGGAGATAGACAAGCATAAGAAGGAAAAAAATAGGGTCAAGACCATTAACCTTTTTGTTAGAATATATAAAGAAGTATCTTGATATTAATCAAAGATTGGATTTGTTTACTCTAGCTGTGTATGTAAAGAAGTATCTTGATATTAATCAAAGATTGGATTTGTTTACTCTAGCTGTGTATGATTTAATGATATTTCTTAAGGTGTTAGGATATGTAGAAGCATCAATGGTTGATTTCTTTGAGTAGTTGGAAAAAAGTATAAATCTTTCATTGACCATTTTAGTAGAGACTATTAGACTTTTATCGAAAAAAGAGTGAAGGTCAATTTTTAGGATATGCGAAGTTACTTTTTGTTTGGCTTAGAAGTCACTTTTGGATAATAGAGAAGATATGTCCATTCATTTTTTTCTCATCAAAAAGTTTATCATAAAGGAATGGTGGAGGGATTAAACAAAAGTTCAATGAATATTGTTCTTTCTAAAGCTTACTAGTGAGGATGTAACATGAAGGGCACCTTGGATGCTTCCCACAGCCATTTTGTACAATTGTGGAGATAAGTCATAGGTACCATTGCAAGGGATATAGGGGCAGTGAGTTATACACCTCTTATAGTTCAAAGGCAATATGATTCTCGTCAGTTCATCCTTATGACTCATAAGCTTAGTTCACTCGAGTTTGACTATAGAGCACTCAGGCATATAAAAAGATCTGAGAGGTCATCAACGAATGGAAGTTGATTAATCGGATGAACATGGCCAAATATGCAATTAATGTTATAGAAAGGGTACCTTGTTTGAAGAATGAAGAGAGTCAATGAGTTAGGTCCCTATCAGTAAATGTTTTAGATTAGTTGCCCAATCTTACTTCAGAGCTGATATTATCAGTTCTTGAGATCACTCAACGAGAGTTTGAGATGGAAAAAAAAAAGATGGAGAACCAATTGAGGTATAATTCAATGATAAAAGATGATACATTACAAAAGTTGACCAAGGAGTGAAAAATGTTGAAAGAAGATTTGTAAGATCTTCACCAAGAGAATAATAGATTGAGGATGGAAATCGGACCTTCAAGAAAATCCAAGAAGGATATGGAAGAACTAAGAAAGATAGTGGAGTACTAGAAGAGTATAGCCTGAGAAAACAAGGAAGTGATTTTTGCATTCACCAAAAAACAACAAACATAAAAAGATAAACTTTTTAGAATCTCTGCAAAGGTAGCCAAGTGCCATTAGGAAAATGAAAAGCTAAGGGCCAGATTGAAAGGAGAACAGAATAGGAGTTTTGATTTGTAAAAGGAGAAAAAAGCTTTGGAACATGAGCTAATAAGCTTGAAAATTCAGTTGGTCAACAATTAAAACCACATAGATAATATTTTGACTAAATGGCAAGAGAGGGAGGATTGTTGGGCCTGTACTTCTAATATGGAAAGTGGAAGCTTGAGAAATGTGAAAAGTAGAGAGCCTAAGAAGGTAATAGTATATAGAGCACTTAACTTCTTAAGTCTATAAGATGGTGCAGAAAGCCAAGGAATGGTGGAGAGAGTTGAAGAACTTGAGCAAGAGATCATACCAACTCAGCATTACTATCAACAATTGTTGTGTTTCTTATGTCAAGTTAGGGACCAGTATGCTCAAATTAGGTATTTTTATGATTTTAATGCAAGAATGATTAGTTGATGTATAGGAATTTTTATGGTTAATGAATGTTTCTTTTTTACTTAGATTGATCCAAAACAATACCTCTTTTACATTACATTCATTGCATACATGTAAACTATTAATAATAATAATAATAATAATAATAATAATAATAATGTTTATACCATGTATTCTAATTCATGATTAATAATTAGAGTTCAAGAATAGTGACGCGAAAGAAGTCAGCTTAAGTAGTTTCGCACAAGTATAATACTCGTTGCAATTCTCGAGTCATGAAAGAAGAGAATTCAACTAGGTTTGAAAGGGATGAAAAGGCATAGAAAGAAATAAGGGTGAGAGTGATGGACATATAGTTGAATATCAAGGCATAGATGTCTGAGTTAAATAAATTGTTAACTAGCTCCATAAAAGGCAAAGAAGTTGCTAGTGCACAGAGACTAAGAGGTGAGATTAATATAAAGGAATCAGTATATTCTTTGGGATTTGCTCTACTGCGAGTTCATACTTTTCAAGGAATCCATTTGCAACCACCAACCACACAACCTTTCATTTTTGTTGGACCTTTTGTTCGTCAACCTCAACCTTACATTGATGCTGGACCATCTGCTAGTCAACCCCAAGTACATGTGAATGTCAATCTAAAATTGAGTCCTATTGATCCTAGCATTGCACCATATTTAGATGATCTTGTAAAACAAGAAAAGTAACGTGACATATCTACACCAGTAGTGAGTGGAAAGATAAAAAATAAGTACGATATGCTAGAAGAAAGACTAAAGGTCATAAAAAGGAATGACATCTTTGGGAATATGGACGCAAATGAGCTTAGTTTGGTGCTCAATTTGGTTATACCAGCAAAATTCAAGGCTCTCAATTTTGAAAAGTTTGATGAAACTACATGTCCTTTTACTCATATTATGATGTTTTGTCATGAAGTGGCAAGTCATACTCACAATGATAAGCTTTTGATACACTATTTTCAAGATAATTTAACTGGATCAATAACAAGATGGTATGTCCAGTTAGATCAGAGCTGGATCCATACATAGAAAAACTTAACTAAAACTTTCTTAGCTCAATATAAGCATATCATTAACACTATTTCGGATAGACTATCTCTACAAAATATAGAAAAAAAATCAACAGAAACCTTTAAAGAGTACGCACATCGTTGGAGAGATATAGGGCTCAAGTCTAACCATCACTAACTGAAAAAAAGTTATAGTGCTATTTATTAGCACGTTGAAGGCCTTTTATTATGATAAACTAGTGGAAAATGCTACAAAAAATTTCTTTAACATGGTAATTTCAAGAGAAATGATCAAGAATGCCATTAAAACTAGCAAGATTGAAGGACTTGAAACTTTTAATACCAAAAAGTTAGCCAACCCAAGAAAGAAAAATCAAGAGACACATGTTATGTCTATGGGGAATCCCTTATTCTGACCATTTGTCCTATATAATCTAATACTGTAATTCCATGCTTATTATCCAACCACTAACCAAGCTACCCAATCACCATAACACTATCAACAATCCCAATAGCCCCCATATAGACTAGAATTCAATTTACAACCACAAATTTCACTCTGGTAATGTCAACTCAACCTACTAGTTCAAGTCAATGAACCCACAAAATAACAACAATTGAAAGAAACCTTAGTTTGACCCTATCCCTATATCATACACTAGTTTATATCCACAATTGATGAAAGGTCACTTTATTGCTCCTAAGTATACAATGCCATTAAAGCCGTCATACCCAAAATGGTATGACCCCAACGTCAAATTCATTATGGTATAACCAATCATTCCACTGAAAATTGCATGACTTTGAAATATAATGTGCAAAAGTTGATAGATTAGGGTTTGTAAATTTTAACTTTAAGTCTAAAACTAATATTGGTAGAATCCTCTCCTCAATCATTCTGGTGGCAATATTAATACAGAGTCAGATGGATAAAAGTTGATAGTGAAAAGATGGGTCAATGAGGTGAAAACACCAATGAAAAGGGTTTTTGATTGTTTGGTCAAGACAAACATAATTTTGCCAATGATTGATGATAAAGGTAATTTAGATGATGACCACAATTGTTACTATCATGGAAAGAATGTAGGACATGTGATCTAAGACTGTCAAGGATTTTGGATGGTGTTGCAATAGTTAATGGATGAAAGGGTAATTGAATTCTATGTTGAAGATGACATTAGCAATGTGAATGTGATAGGCGATGGGTTAAAAACACCTTTCATTCCAAAATCCCTCACTATATTTTATAATGATGAAACAAAACCAGTTATGGAGGAGTCGATGCATTTCCTTAGAGCACCATTGACAATTTATGTTCCTAGTCCCTTTCCCTATAAGAGTTAGAAGTCAATCCTATAAGATTATAATTGTGAAATGGAAGTTTAAGGGTCTATCGATGAAGTAACCTTAAAGAACAATAACATGCTATGAATATAATAGGAGTAGTAGGAATGACTAGAATTGGTCATTGTTACACTCCTAAAATGCTTAAAAATTTTGGAAAAAAAAAGCAAAGGAAGAAGAAGAAGTCACATTCAAAAATGATTTTGGTCCTGCTATAACAAACCTATAAGTTTAGTACAAGAAACCTATATCCAACAAAAAAGCTTGCAAGTTTCTCTAGGTCATGAAGCATAGTAAGTATAGTGTAGTAAACCAGTTGAATAAGTTGCCAACTTCTATTTCATTGTTGTTGCTACTACTGAACTCAGAACCACATAAGAATACTCTGTTGAAAATGCTCAATCAAGCTTATGTTGAGCATAATATTTCTGCAAAGAATGTGGATCACATGGTGCGAAATATCATAGCCCCAAATTTTATTTCTTTTAGTAATGATGAGATACCTCCTGAAGTCAAGGTTTTACATGTTATTGTTAAGTGTAAAACTCATACAATGGCTAAAGTGCTTATTGATAATAGGTTATCTATTAATGTAATATCTATGATCATATTTTCAAAGTTGCCAGTGGATCAGTCACATATAAAAAACTAATAGATTTAACTAAAGGGAAATCTTCATTCCCATAAACAACCTATAAACAGAAAGAAAAGGAACTAATCAGCATTTTTATTTTTTGTTTCCTAGGTGAAAAAGCAAAAGCTACCTCTCCTTTTGTTATAATAAGTAAACAACTAGTTTAAAGAACCCTTATTTTTGAAAATGTGCATGAAGAACTACTTATTGCTTTCCATATTCCCTAGAAGATAATAATAAAAAAAAAATTTAGATTCACAACCAAGCAAGGAGTCAAAGTTTTAGCATGTCTAAGAACCTATTCCATTCTTATTTTTTAGAAACAAAAAGAAACCATTTTTATATACACAACATATAAACTATATGGGGTAATGGAGATTTCATTTACTATTACTCTTTAAAAGGTCTTAACCCCTATTTGCTAGTTGTCTTAACCGAAACTATCAATCTAGTGATACAAAGATGTAGCAACCATTAAGAATCATGCATAGGAAGAAAAGCTAAAAGAAAATCAGATAACCTCATGAAAAGGGATAGTCATGAAGCTACTTTTACTCTTCTTATTTCTATTTTTTACTATTTGTGTAGCTTGAAATTCTCCCCTATAAATTCCTTTTTCAATCTTCCCTTATTCTCCTTTTTTTTTTAAACGACATAGCTTAATAAACCTCCACTCATTCGTTCTTTTCATTTTTTTTTCTTAGCAGTTTCTTTCCTCTTTTTTACATGCCTCCTTTTCATTTTTTTCTCAGCACCCTCTCCTCATTTCCAGTTGCCCTCCCTTCGGCAAACCCTTCCCTCTAGCTTTTCAAGAGTCAACCCCTCCAAAAAAATCTCATTTATGTGAATATAGACCCTTGGATGAAATTCATCTAAGGGTCAAAGTTTCTCTTTTTTCTTTTCAAGGAATCACCTTTGGCCATTGGATCAAAATCAATAAAAGATCCAATGGTCCACATTATTCACTACAAATGTTAGATTTTTGTATCCTCCAAACCCATGAAAAGATCATTTTACCCTTTAGTGCAAAATTTTCGATATTTAGGCCATTTTCTTAGAAATCAGTGTTTCCATGCTTATTTTTGGAATTTTAAAACATAAAAAATCATGAAATAAATGAAATTGAGATCTGAAAAGTTTCATGAAAATCCAAACTCAGGAAAGCCAAATTACAAAAATACCTTTATAGGGTATTTTGGTAATTTCACACTTCTCAGGATACTACTGTGATTTCAAATACACCAAAAATCATGAAAAATTATGAAATTAGGATCTGAAATGTTTCATGAAAATCTGAACTCAAAAAAGCTAGATTACAAAAATACCCTTATAGGGGTATTTTGGTAATTTCACACTTTTTAGGGTACTGCTGTGATTTCAAATGCACCAAAAATCATGAAATATTATAAAATTGAGATCTAAAAAGTTTCATGAAAATCCAATCTAGGGAAAACCAAATTACAAAAATATCCTAATAAGGGTATTTTGTAATTCAATGATTTCAAATATACCACAATTCGTGAAATATTATTAAATTGAGATTTGAAAAGTTTCATGAAAATTTGAGCTTCAAAAAGTTAAATTACGAAAATATCCCCTATAGTGTATTTTAGTAATTTTGTACTTCCCCCAGTACAATAAAAAATTTTAATATTTTTAAAAAATCACCTAATTTAATTGTGAACTTTGAGGATTGACCCCGATTCTATTCATTTTGACCAGGTTTTGTGTAAGTTTGATCAAGGTTGACTTTGGGGTTTGCTCTTTTTAGTTATTCTTTATTTGCCATACATCCACTTGAAAAGTTATCATCCATATAAATCCCATGCGAAAGAGTTTTATAGTAACCATGTGGGCCTCTTTTTATTAGGCCTAAATATCGATGCATTTTATGGGCTCTTAAAAGGTTATAAATGGGCCTAGGTTAACCATGCTAAAATGTTTCGAATAAAATTCGGTGTTTATAATGTCAATCTCTTATCACAAAATGAAAAGAGAAAGAGTATTTTCATAATTATGGTATGATAGCATAATAGCCCATTTGACCACATTTTGAATTTTTATCATATAATGCAAAAGGCATTTTAGTAATTTCTTGAGGGATTATTTGCAAATAATTATAAAAGAATGGGTATTTTTGTAATTATGGTATGAGGGCATAAGAGTTCATTTGACCACAAGTCAATTTCTTATCATATAGTGGAAAGGTTATTTTAAAATTTTCATAGTGGATTATTTAGTAAATAATTATAAGAGAATGAGTGGTTCCGTAATTATAATATAACCACATAATAGTGCATTTAGACGTTTGCCACTTTCTCATTAAATAATGGAATAAGCAATCTTGCAATTTCATATAGAATTCTTTTAATTATCATATAATGGAAAGGGTATTTTGATAATTTCATAAGAGATTATTTAGTAAATAATTATAAGAGAAAGGGTATTTTCATAATTATGTTACGAGGACATAATAGTCCATTTAACTGCATGTTAATTTCTTTTCTTATAATCAAAAGGGCATATCAAAAATTCTATAGGGGATTATTTAGTAAATAATTATATAAGAATGGATTTTTTGTAATTATGATATGAGGGCATAATAATCTATTTGACCATATGTCAATTTCTTATCATATACTAAAAAAAGTATTTTGGTAATTTCATAAAGGATTATTTAGTAAATAATTATAAAAAAATGAGTAGTTTTGTAATTAAAATATAAGGGCATAATAGTCAATTTGGTCATGTGTCAATTTTTTATCATATAATGGAAAGAGAAAGGGTGTTTTCGTAATTATGGTATGAGGGCATAATAGCCCATTTGACCACATTTCAAATTTTTATCATATAATGGAAAAGGCATTTTAGTAATTACTTGATGGATTATTTGATAAATAATTATAAGAGAACGGGTATTTTCATAATTATGGTATGAAGGCATAATAGTTCATTTGATCATAAGTCAATTTCTTATCATATAATGGAAAGGATAATTTAAAATTTTCATAGTGGATTATTTAGTATATAATTATAAGAGAAGGAGTAGTTTTGTAATTACATTATGACCACGACATTTGCCACTTTCTCATCAAATAATGGAAGGAGCAATACTGTTGCAATTTCATATGGGATTCTTTTAATTTTATCATATAATGAAAAGAGTATTTTGATAATTTGATAGGGGATTATTTAGTAAATAATTATAAGAGAAAGGGTATTTTCATAATTATGTTATAAGGACATAATAGTCCATTTGGCTGTATGTTAATTTCTTATCTTATAATGAAAATGGCATATCAAAAATTCTATAGAGGATTATTTAGTAAATAATTATATGAGAAGGGATATTTTCATAATTATAGTATAATAGTATAATAGTCAATTTGACCACATGTCAGTTTCTTATCATATAATGAAAAGTGCAATTTGGAAATTTAATATTGAATAATTTAATAAATAATTATAGGAGAAGGGGTATTTTCATAATTATGGTACGAAGGCATAATAGTCTATTTTTTCACCTGCTAATTTTTTATCATATAATGAAAAAGGCATTTTAGTAATTTCTTTAGGGCTTATTTAGTAAATCATTTTAAGAGAAAGGGTATTTTCATAATTATGGCATGAGGGTGGAGTAGTCAATTTGATCAATTGATAATTTCTTATCATATAATGGAAAGGGTAATTTCATAATTTCATAAGAGATTATTTAGTAAATAATGATAAGAGAAGGGTTATTTTCATAATTATGGTGTGAGGGCAGAATAGTCCATTTGGTCAAATATCAGTTTCTTATCATATAATGGAAATGGCATTTTGGAAATTTGATAGGGCATTATTTTGTAAATAGTTACATGAGAAAGGTATTTCCATAATTATGATATCAGGGAATAATTGTTCATTTAGCCACAAATCAATTTCTTATCATATAATGGATAGGGTATTTTTATAATTTCTTAGATCACTTAGTAAATAATTTTAAAAGAAGGAATATAATTTCGTAATTATTGTATAGGGGCATAATTGTCAATTTGACCTAATGTCAATTTCTTATCAAATAATGGAAAGGTTATTTTCATAATTTCATAAAAGATTATTTGGTAAATAATTGTAAGAGAATGGTTGTTTTTATAATTATGGTATGAAGGCATAATTGTCCATTTGGCCACATGTTAATTTCTTATCATATACTAGAAAGGGTATTTTGGTAATTTTATTTGATATTATTTAGTAAATAATTATAAGAGAAAGGTTATTTTTGTCATTATGGTATAAGGGTAAAATAGTCAATTTGGCCACATGTCAATTACTTGTCATATAACAGGAATGGCATTCTGGTAATTTCTTAGGGGTTATTTTGTAAAAAAATTATAAGAGATAGGCATTTTTGTAATTATTGAATGAGGGTATAATAGTTTATTTGACCACATATAATTTCTTATCATATAATGAGAAAGACGTCTTAGTAATTTCTTAAGGGCTTATTTGGTAAATAATTATAAAAAAGAGGTATTTTTGTAATTATGGTATGAAGGCATAATAGTTAACTTATCCTCTTATTAATTTCTTATCATGTAATGGAAATGGTGTTTTAGTTTTTTTTTAGGGCATATTTAGTAGATATTTATAAGAGAAAGGGTATTTTCGTAATTGTGGCATAAAAGAGTAATAGCAAATTTGATCAAATGTCAATTTCTTATCATATAATGAAAAGGGTATTTTCATAATTTCATCGAAGATTATTTAGTAAATAATTACAAGAGAAGGAGTATATTTTCATAGTTATGGTATGATAGGATAATAGTCAATTTGACAACATGTTAATTTCTTATCATCTAATGAAAATGGTATTTTTGTATTTTTATAGATTATTTAATAAATAATTATAAGAGAAGGGGTATTTTCATAATTATAGTGTGAGGGTATAATAGTCTATTTGGTCACATATCAATTTATTATCATATAATGGAAAGGGCATTTTAGAAATTTGGTATGGAATTATTTTGTAAATAGTTACTAGAAAAGGGTATCTTCATAATTATGGTATGAGAGTATAATATTTCATTTGGCGACATTTCAATTTTTTATCATATAATGGATAGGGTATTTTCATAATTTCTTAGATCATTTAGTAAATAATTTTAAAATAAGGAATATAATTTTGTAATTATCGTATAAGGGCTTAATTGTCAATTTGACCACATATCAATTTTTATCAAATAATGGAAAGGTTAAGTTCATAATTTCATAAGAGATTATTTAGTTAATAATCGTAGGAGGATTGGTGTTTTCATAGTCACAGTATGCAGGCATAATAGTTAATTTTGCCATATATCAATTTCTTATCATGTACTGTAAAGGGTATTTTGATAATTTCATTGGAGATTATTTAGTAAACAATTATAAGAGAATGGTTATGTTCATAATCATGGTATGATGGCAGAATTGTCAATTTGGCTACAAGTCAATTACTTATCATATAATAAAAATGGCATTATGGTAATTTCTTAGAGGATTATTTAGTAAATAATTATAAGAGAAGGGGTAATTTCATAATTATGGTATGAAGACATAATAGTCTATTTGACCACATACAATTTCTTATCATATAATGAGAAAGGCATCGTAGTAATTTCTTGCAGGCTTAGTTAGTGAATAATTATAGGAGAAATGGTATTTTCATAATTATGGTATGAAGGCATAATAGTCCATTTTTCCACCTGTTAATTTCTTATCATGTAATGGAAAAGGCATTTTAGTAATTTCTTGAGGGCTTATTTAGTAAATAAATATAAGAGAAAATGTATTTTCATAATTATGGCATGAGACCATAATAGTTGATTTGATCAAATGTGAATTTCTTATCATATAATGGAAACGATATTTTCATAATTTCATTGGAGATTATTTAGTAAATAATTATAAGAGAATAGTTATTTTCGTATTTATGGTATGATGGCAAAATAGTCAATTTGGCCACATGTCAATTCTTATCATATAATAAAAATGGCATTCTAATAATTTTTTAAAGATTATTTTGTAAATAATTATAAAAGATAAGGTATTTTCGTAATTATGATATGAGGGCATAGTAATCTATTTGACCACATACAATTTCTAATCATATAATGAGAAAGGCGGCTTAGTAATTTCTTGAGAGCTTTTTTAGTAAATAATTATAAAAGAAGGGGTATTTTCATATTTATGGTATGAGGGCATAATAGTCCATTTGTCCACCTGTTAATTTCTTATCGTATAATGGAAAAGGCATTTTTGTAATTTTCTTGAGGGCTTATTTGGTAAGTAATTATAAAAAAGGGTATTTTTGTAACTATGGCATGAGAACATAATAGTCGATTTGATAAAATGTCAATTTCTTATTATATAATGGAAGGGTATTTTCATAATTTCATCAAAGATTATTTAGTAAATAATTATAAGAGCATAGTTATTTTTGTAATTATGGTATGATGGCAAAATAGTCAATTTGACCACATGTCAATTTCTTATCATATAATAGAAATGAGATTCCAGTAATTTCTTAAGGGATTATTTTGTAAATAGTTATAAAGGACAGGGTATCTTTATAATCATGGTATGAGGGCATAATTGTCTGTTTGTCCACCTATTATACAGGGTATAATGGAAAAAGGCATTTTGGTAATTTCTTGAGGGTTATTTAGTAAATAATTATAAGAGAAAAGTATTTTCATAATTATGGCATTAGTGCATAATAGTCGATTTGATCAAATGTCAATTTCTTATCATATAATGGAAAAGGTATTTTCATAATTCCATCAGAGATTATTTAGTAAATAATTATAAGAGAATGAGCATATTTTCATGAATATGCTATGATGGGATAATTGTTAATTTGACAACATGTCAATTTCTTATCATCTAATGGAAATGGTATTTTTGTAATTTTGTAGATTATTTAGTAAATAATTATAAGAGAATGGGTATTTTCATACTTATGGTGTGAGGGTATAATAGTCTATTTGGTCACATGTCAATTTCTTATCATATAATGGAATGGGCATTTTGGAAACTTGATAGGGGATTATTTTGCAAAGAGTTATAGGATAAGGGTATCTTCATAATTATGGTATGAGGGCATAATAGTTCATTTGACCATGTTTCAATTTTTTATCATATAATGGATAGGGTATTTTCATCATTTCTTAGATCATTTAGTAAATTATTTTAAAAAGAAGGAATATAATTTCATAATTATGGTATAAGGGCTTAATTGCCAATTTGACCAAATGTCAATTTTTTATCAAATAATGAAAAGGTTATTTGCATAATTTCATAACAGATTATTTAGTAAATAATTGTAAGAGAATGGTTATGTTCATAATCATGGTATGAAGGCAAAATAGTCAATATGGCTACAAGTCAATTTCTTATCATATAATAGCAATAACATTATGGTAATTTCTTAAGGGATTATTTAGTAAATAATTATAAGAGAAGGGGTATTTTCATAATTATGATATGAGGGCATAATAGTCTATTTGACCACATGCAATTTCTTATCATATAATGAGAAAGATGTCTTAGTAATTTCTTGAGCGCTTATTTAGTAAATAATTATGAGACAAAAGGTATTTTCGTAATTATGGTGTAACAGCATAACAGTCCAGTTGTCCATCTATTAATTTCTTATTATGTAATGGAAAAGGCATTTAGTAATTTCTTGAGGGCTTATTTAGTAAATAATTATAAGTGAAGGGATATTTTCATAATTATGGCATGAGGGCGTAGTAATCGATTTGATCAAATGTCAATTTCTTATCATATAATGGAAAGGGTATTTTCATAATTTTATCAGAAATTATTTAGTAAATAATTATAAGAAAATAGTTATTTTCATAATTATAGTATAAGGGTAAAATAGTCAATTTGATCACATGTTAATTTCTTATCAAATAATAGAAATGGCATTCTGGTAATTTCTTAGAGGATTATTTTTTAAATAATTATAAAAGATGGGGTTCTTTCGTAATTATGTTTTGAGGGCATAATAGTCTATTTGACCACATATAATTTCTTATCATATAATGAAAAAAGTGGCTTAGTAATTTCTTAAGGGCTTATTTAGTAAATAATTATAAGAGAAAGGATATTTTCGTAATTATGGCATTAGTGCATAGTAGTTGATTTGATCAAATGTCAATTTCTTATCATATAATGGAAAAGGGTATTTTCATAACTTTATTGGAGATTATTTAGTAAATAATTATAAGAGAAAGAATATATTTTCAAAATTATGGTATGATGGGATAATAGTCAATTTGACAACAAGTCAATTTCTTATCATCTAATAGAAATGGTATTTTTGTGATTTTGTGGATTATTTAGTAAATAATTATAAGAGAATGGGTATTTTCATAATTATGGTGTGAGGGTAAAGTAGACTATTGGGTCACATGTCAATTTCTTATCATATAATGGTAAAGGCATTGTGGAAATTTGATAAGGGATTATTTGGTTAATAGTTACAAGAGAAAGGTATCTTCATAATTATGGTATGAGGGCATAATAGTTCATTTGGACATATGTCAGTTTTTTACCATATAATGGATTCGGTATTTTCATAATTTCTTAGATCATTTAGTAAATATTTTTAAAAGAAGGAATATAATTTCGTAATTATGGTATAAAGGCATAATTGTCAATTTGACCACATGTCCATTTTTTTTCAAATAATGGAAAGGTTATTTTCATAATTTCATAAGAGATTATTTAGTAAATAATTGTAAGAGAATAGGTGTTTTCATAATCATGGTATAAGGGCATAATAGTTCATTTGACCACATGTCAATTTCATATCATATATTAAAAAGGGTATTTTGGTAATTTCTTGAAAAATTATTCAGTAAATAATTTTAAGAGTAGGGATATTTTCATAATTATGATATAATGGCATAATAGTCAATTTGGCCACATGTCAATTTCTTATCATATAATGGAAAGGCATTTTATTAATTTCCTGAAGTATTATTTAGTTAATAATTATAATAGAAGGGGTATTTTTGTAATTATGGTATAAGGACATAATAGTCCATTTGGCCATATGTCAATTTCTTATCATATAATGGAAAAGGGTATTTTGATAATTTCATTGGCGATTATTTAGTAAATATTTATAGGAAAAGGGATACTTTCATATTTATGGTATGAGGACATAATAGAATATTTGGCCACAAATCAATTTCTTATCATAAATTGGAATGGGAATTATGGAATAGGTATTTTCCACATGTCAGTTTATTATCATATAATGGAAAAGGCATTTTAGTAATTTCATTAAAGATTATTTAGGAAATATGTATGAGAGAAGAGGTATTTCATAATTATGGTATAAGGCCATAATAGTCACTTTGGTCACATTCAATTTCTTATCAAATAATGGAAAGGGCTGTTTGGTAATTTCATAGGTAATTGTTTAGTAAATAATTGTAAAAGAAATGGTATTTTCATAATTATGGTATGGGGGAATAATTGTCAATTTAGTCACTTGTTAACTTCTTATCATATATTGGAAAGGGTATTTCAGTAATTTCATAAAGGATTATTTACTAGCTAACTATTAGAAAAAGAAGCATTTTTGTAATTATGGTATGAAGGCATAGTAATTCATTTGGTCACATGTCAATTTTTTATCATATACTGGAAAAGGTATTTTATTGATTTCGTAAGGGATTAGTTAGAAAATTATTATAAGAAAAGGGATATTTTCGTAATTATGGTATGAGGGCATAATAGTCCATTTTGCCATATGTCAAGTTCTTATCATACAATGGAAAGTGTATTTTGGTAATTTTATAAGGGATTATTTTGTAATAATTATTAGAGAAGTGGTATTTTTGCAATTATGCTATGAGGGCATAATAGTCTATTTGGCCATATGTCAACTTCTTATCATATAATGGAAAAGGTATTTTGGTAAATTAATAACGGATTATTTAGTAATAATTATAAGAGAAAGAGTATTTTCATAATTATGTTATGCGGAATAACAATCCAATTGCCTACCTGTCAATTTCTTATCATGCAATGAAAATGGTATTTTGGTAATTTAATAAGGAATTATTTAGTAAATACTATGAGAGAAGGGGTATTTTTGTAGTTATGATATCAAAGAATAATAGTCCATTTGGCCACATATCAATTTCTTATCATATAATGTAAAAGAAATTTTAATATTTCTTAAGGGATTATTTAGTAAATAATTATAAGAAAAGAGTTATTTTCATAATTACAGTATAAAGGGAATAATAATCCACTTGGTCAAATATCAATTTCTTATCATATATTGAAAAAGGTATTTTGACAATTTTATAGGAGATTATTTAGTAAATAATTATAAAAGAAGGGTATTTTGGTAATTATGATAGAGGGGCAAAAAAGTACATTTGGACACATGCCACTTTCTCATCAAATAATGGGATGGGTAGTTTTATAATTTCGTAAGTGATTCTTTTATTGTATATCATATAATGGAAATGGTATTTTGATAATTTTGTAAAGGATTATTTACTAAATAATTATAAGAGATGGGATATTTTCGTAATTATGATATTGGGGCATAATAGTTCATTTGTCCACACGTCAACTTCTTATCACATAATGGAAAATATATTTTGGTAATTTAGTGAGGGATTATTTGGTAATAACTAAAAGAGAAAAGGTATTTTCGTAACTATGGTATGAGGGAATAATAGTATATTTGGCCACATGTCAATTTCTTATCATGTAATAAAAAGGGTATTTTGGTAATTTCATAAGGGATTCTTTACTAAATAATTATAATAAAAGAGTTATTTTTGTAATTTTGTTGTGAGGGAAAAATATTCTATTTGGTCACATGTCAATTTCTTATCATATAATGAAAAGGGTATTTTGGTAATTTCATAAGGGATTATTTAGTAAATAATTATAAGAGGAGGGGTATTTTCGTAATTAAGATATGAGTGCATAATGTTTACTTGGCCACATGTCATTTTCTTATTATATAATGAAAAGGGTATTTTGATAATTTTATAAGGTATTATTTAGTAAAGAATTATAAGAAAATGAGTATATTCATCATTTTGTTATGAGAGCATAATAGTCCATTTAACCTTAAGTCAATTTCTTATCACATAATGTCAAAGGGCATTTTAGTAATTTCATAGGAGATTAGTTAGTAAATAATTATAAGAGAAGGATATTTTCATAATTATAGTATGAGAGTATAATAATCTATTTTGCCACATGTCAATTTCTTATAATATAATGGAGAGGGCATTTTGGTGATTTAATAAGGGATTATTTAGTAAATAATGCTAAGAGAAGGGGTATTTTTGTAAATATGATATAAAGGCATAACAGTCAATTTGGCTACATGTAATTTTCTTATCATATAATGAAAAGGACATTTTGGTAATTTCTAGCAGTATTATTTAGATACTTACCGTTTTTTCATCAAATAATAGGATGAATAGTGTTGCAATTTTGTACGGGATTCTTTTAATTTTATCATATAATGAAAGGGTATTTTGATAATTTCTTAGAGAATTATTTAGTAAATAATTATAAGAGAAAGGGTATTTTTGGTTATCTTATGAGGAAATAATAGTCCATTTGGTTATATGTCAATTTTTTATCTTGTAATGGAAAAAGCATTTCGAAAATTTTATAGGGGATTATTTAGTGAATAACTATAAGAGAAGGGGTAATTTCATAATTATGGTATGTGAAAATAATTGTTCATTTCGCCATTTGTCAATTTCTTATCATATAATGGAAATGAAATTTTAGCAATTTCCTAAAAGATTATTTAGTAAATAATTATAGGAGAAGGGGTATTTTCATAATTATAGTATAAAAGCATAACAGTCCATTCGGCCACATGCAAATTTTTATCATATAATTGAAAGAGTATTTTTGTTATTTCATACGAAATCATTCTTAAATAATTAGAAGAAAAGGGATATATTTTCCTAATTATGGTATGAAGGCATAATACTAAATTTGACAACGTGTCACTTTCTAATCATATAACGGAAATGGTTTTTTCGTAATTTCATAGGAGATTATTTCATAAATAATTATAAGATAATAGATATTTTCAAAACTATGGTATGGTTGCATAATAGTTCATATGGTCACATGTCAATTTTTTATCATATAATGGATAGGGCATTTCAATAATTTCATAGGTATTATTTTGTAAATAACTATTAGAGAAAGGGTATACTTGTAGTTATGGTATGAAAGATTGACAGTCAATTTGGTCATGTGTCAATTTTGTATCATATAATGTACATAGCATTTTAGTAATTTCTTGAAGGATTATTTAGTAAATAAATATAAGAAAAGGGATATTTCATAATTGTGGTATGAGGCCATAATAGTCCTTTTGGTCACATTTCATTTCTTATCATATAATGGGAAAAGGCATTTTGGTAATTTCATAGGCGATTTTTTAGTAAATAATTACAAAAGAAGGGGTATTTTGGTAATTATGACATGAAGGCATAATTATCCATTTGGCCACTTGTTAACTTTTTATCATATAATGAAAAAATATTTCAATAATTTCATAAGGGATAATCTAGTAAATAACTATTGAAAAAGAATTATTTTCTTAAAGATAGTATAAAGGCATAGTAGTTCATTTGGCCACATGTTAATTTTTTATCATATACTGGATACAGTATTTTGGTAATTTCATTAGGGATTAATTAGAAAATTATTATTATAGAATCTTATTTCACTTTAGTAAAAGATTTCTCAAGTTAATTCAATGAAGACTAGTTGAAATATTCTTTTGATCATACAAAGTGATGAATCCCATCTTGATTACTTCATGCCTCTTCATATGCCTCATTTATACCCCAACAAAACTCGACTGAAGCATTCTTGGTTAGAACCATAAGTAAAGTCAAAGTATAACATTCATCATATAAGATCATAAGTAATATAAAGTCAAAGGATTACTTATACAACCATCACATGAGAATGTAAACTACCATAAAGCATTATCATATCGGGTTATGTTCAGTGAACTTGTTCTTGTAACAATCATCTACATGTTAGCTCAAGTTTACCCAAATTTTAACCTATGAAATTGGTTGCTTGCTTCATAAGCAAGACCATAATCATGTGTTAGTCTCGACAACTTTTGTCAAAGTCCTCTTATTGATAAAACATCGACTAGGAATAATTTTGGAACATATAGTTTTTATGCAATAATGATCTCAGTATTATAGTGTTCATTGTAATTCCCTTACAATGCTTTATTTATATTCTGAGGAGTTTATCATATAAGCAATAACATTGAAATATATGTGCACAAGCTCAATGATAAAGGAATAAGACCTTTATAAGATATCAAATATCAAAGTACTACAAATATGATAACGTCTTAGCCAAAATATGATTCTACTTAAAACGCAAATACCGACAATCTCCCACTTGCACTAAAGCCAATCATTTATGTATCTAATACTATATTTGACTACATGCTTACCATGTTTTTGCTGGGACATAGCTTTTATAATAGGATTAGCAATGTTATCCTCAATGGGTACTCATTCAATTTTAACATCGCCTTTAGAAACAAAATCTTTAATAAGATGATATTGCCCCTATACATGTTTGGACTTTTAATGAGACCTTGGTTCCTTGGCTTGAGCAATAGCTCCATTGTTGTCACAATATACTGTTATCATATCAACAATGCTACGAACAACGTTCAGTTCAGTTATGAACTTCTTGATCCAAATGACCTCTTTTGCATATTTAGATTCAGTTACCGAGTCTATAGTTGTACTCTGTTGGAACTTTTCAAACTTACTACTCCACCATTTAGAGTAAAAACATAGCTATTTTCTGACTTGCTATCATCTTGGTCGGATTGAAAGCTTGCATCATAATAGTCCTCAACAAGGAGTTTGGCTCCACCATAAACAAGAAACATGTCTTTAGTTTTTCTCAAGTACTTAAGGATTGTTTTCACGTCCTTTCAGTGAGATTCATTAGGATTTGCTTGATTTCTACTTATTAAGCTTAAAGCATATGAGATATCATTCCTTGTGTATAGCATTACATACATAATGGAACCAATTGCTGAAGCATTTGGAACCTTATTCATGATTTCTTTCTCAATTTGTGTTTTAGGACACATGTTCTTGAAAAGATTTATGCCATGCAAGACTGGCAAGAATCCCTTTTTGGATTTTTCCATGCTAAACCTTTTTAGCACTTTCTCTATGTATCCAAATTATGAGAGACAAAGCAACCTCTTTGATCTATCTCTATAGATCCTTATGCCTAGCACATATGTTGCTTCTAGCAAATCCTTTATAGAAAACTTCTTTGATAACAAAATCTTGGTAGATTGTAGGATGGGTATATCATTTCCTCTAAGCAATATGTCATCCACATATAGCACTATGAAAACGATTACACTACCACTTTTCTTTTTGTATACACATGGTTAATCTACATTTTTTATGAATCTAAATTCTATAATTGCTTCATCAAAACATATATTCCAACTCCTTGATGCTTACTTAAGTCCATTGATAGACCTTTGAAGCTTACACACCATGTTGGCAATTTTTTAGATTAAAATCCTTTAGGTTGTGTCATGTACACATCTTTTTGTAAATTCCCATTAAGGAATGCCGTTTTGACATCCATTTGCCATATCTTATAGTCATGGAATGCGATAGTAGCAAGCAAAATCCTAATGGATTTTAACATGGCTATTGGTGAAAAAGTTTCATTAAAATCAACTCCTTGTTTTTAATTATAACCGTTTTGCAACTAGCCTAACTTTGTACATTTGTACATTGCCATTCATGTCGGTTTTCTTTTCGAAATTCCATTTGCACTTTATGGGTTTTATCTCTTTAAATGGTTCCACCAAAGTCCATACTTAGTTTGCATACATGGATTCGATTTCGAATTTTATGGCCTCATGCCATTTGTTAGAATCAATGTCCAACATTGCTTTTTGATAATTAGTAAGATCATTTTCTATGATCAACTCATCCTTATCCATGAGAAATCCATATCTCTGTCTTTAAAAACATTGAACTAATCGATCCATACAAGAAGGGGATTGATTGTTTTTCATGAAAATTGCATGAATCTGCTTTTTGGCCAAAAATCAATCGATCCCCTTGAAGAGGAGATCGATCCCTTCTATGCTACTTTGCCTAATTTTGTTTTTAAACCATGCCAGATGAACTGAACATATTTTTTACTAGATAAAAAGCTAAAAAAATATTCGAATTAAGTCAAAATCATTTTAATTCAATTTTAGCAATTTTTTGTTTTATCATTTCAAAATATTTTATCAATTTAAGGCTAACACTACTTATCACTTTAGGATTTCTTGTATTTTTGTTCTATAAATAGCTAGTTTAGGCATTAGGAAAAGCATGATTGGAGTGACAGATCAATCTTTAATTTATTAGCTTTCTTTTTACTTTCTTTTAAGTTTTTATTGTTCTTAAGCTTTTCTTTACTACAATTTAAGATTGTTTAAGTTTATTTTCAGTTTTTAAAGCAATTTAAGTTTCAATTTGCAAGTTTAAGTTTTTGTTCATGCTTCTTCAATTCAAATCAATTTAAGTTTATGTTGTTTCTCTTTAAGTTGATGTTTGCATGTTTCAATTAATTAATTTTACTTCAATTTACATGTTAATGCTTAGATATTGATTTAATTTACTGTTATCTAAGTTAGTTAAGATTAATTCAGTTAGACTACATGTTCTTAGGATTAAAAGAATTTGGTTAAGGTTTAATTGGGTTAATTTGTTTAAGTTTTATGTTGTTAGGATTAATTAAGATTCAATTAGGTTTCATTTAAGTTGGTAAGTTTAAATTCAGTAGTTCCTGCATATTAATTAGTTTTTTCAGTTCTGTTTTCAAAGTTTTAAGGTTAATTTAGTTAAGTAAAATTCATAGTAGTTACATGCTTTAGGGTTTAATTGAGTTCTATTGATTGTGATTTCAAGTTTTCTTTAGTTAATGTTTATGCATAATCAATTTCGTTAAGTTACGTGATCTTAAGTTTAATCAGTTTTATTTACAATCAGTTATACTTTAATTAGTTGTTGCTCATAATTGCATGCTATTTAGGTTGTTTAGATTAGTTTTAGTTTCAATTCAATTCAAAGCATATTCATTTCATATTTAAATTGTTGTTAATAATGTTTTACGTAACTACATGTTTACGCAATTACATGTTCAGTTTATTCTTGCATGTTTAGGTTTGAATTACATATGGTTAATAACATTCTATTTAATTTGGTTCAGTAATCTTACATACTTTGAGTTTAATTTTAGGTTCTTGTATAATTTAAGTTTTGGTTTATCTTAATTTAAGTTGGTTGCATCTTAATTCATAAGTTACTTGTTATTTGCATTAGTTTAGATTTAAATTCATATTAATTCATTGTTATTGCATGTTTTCAAGTTTAATTACATTAATTAGATTTTGTTTTGATTAGTTGGCATAATAATTCATTCTTATTCTAATTTCTTCAAATATAAGTAAAGGTAAGACAATTTCAATACTTGAATCACTCTTTTACAATTTTTGTGGAAATTATTTTTATTTAGCAAAAATCAACAAAATTCCCAGATTTTAAACTAAAAAATGACCTATAAAAAAACTAATTTTTACAGTCATCACATTACATTTCGATCAATTTATAGTCTAAAACTTCTTTCCTTACAAATAAAACCTCTATAAATACAAAACTTTCAAAAAGATTGTTCCTATTTGTCAAAAAGATGAAGTGACAATAGATTTTGGTGGAAAATTTTATTTTAGAAAGAACTAGGATAACTAATATTGCCTAAGTAAAGATTTTGAATGACATATAGTTTCTTAATGATCTTAGTAGGAAATTTGGCTTGATGTTGTTTGTTTTGTAAAAATTGACTTTTAGAAAATAATTTCTACATTTTAAGAAAATTGTTGATTAACAAAAAATAACTTGATAATCAATGAAAATTTAAATCAAAAAATAGAAAATTATCTTTTACTTTAGAAAAAGAGAGCATAATTTTCATAAAAAATTTTACCATTAGTCGAGCAATCCTTCATGTTGTTAGAAAATCTAGACTTGTTTTTTCCTAAACTTGCTTTATCACGACCTTGTTGATTGTAAGCTTCCTTTTTGTATCTTTAATTGCAGTCTTTGCTTCAAATACCTCCCTTCCAAGCCTTAGTTGAACTTAAGATGAAACCTTTAAAGTATAAAGAAAATTGACTTCAAAGTGTGCTGTGAATGCAACTTTTTTAAAGACTTATTTCTTCCCTACTAGTTATGATATACAAAAGGGATATAACCGAAAAACCTCCAAAATACAATAAAGCCTTGTTTGATTTCACATTGCATTTATGCTATCAAACACTAAACTTCCATTGATGAAAATGAAAACATCTAACTTTGAACATTAATATCTACAAAAATTATGTCAAAGTAACTATACCTTATTTGTGAGAGAATGGGAGAATTAAAAGAATGTTTCAATATTGTTCAATCTATCGAACCTCTTTAACTATCTTAAATGACCACTCATAATCTTTATTTATAAAGATTAAATCTTAAGGTTGTGACTATTTGATTGTGTGTTTTCAATCAAAGATCACTTCATTTAATAAGAAAGATATCTTTTTGAATAATAAGACTCATTTGTACTATTAACCTTTTCATTCTTAAAAGAAATAATTTTTCATGCTTTTCTGGAATTTGTAACTTTTCACATAGGGCAGTCAACTACTTAAAGATGGCAGTTGACTACTCTTTGTATTTTTTGTTTCTAGAAAATCACAAGAAAAAAAACAGCCAACTCCTTTAGTAAGGCAGTCGATTCCATTACCAATCTAAAAAGGTTTCACATTTGGTTTCCTATAAAATAGTCAATTCCTCTTTAATGGCAATCAACTACTATAGCATATATCAGTTTTCCATAATATAGTTAATCAATAACAATCGATTCATTAAGGTTTCAAATTGATTCTTCTCACTTCTAGCTATAGCAATCGATTGCTTTATGCTAGAAGTTGACTGTTATTTATATAGAATCTAAGTTTTAGCTTTTATTTGTTAAAGTAGTTGATTCCATACCCTCTTTGGATGCTGAAAGCAGTTGACTCTTTTGAGCAACAAAGTTGACTACTTTCATGTAAAACCTAATTAATATGATTCTTTCAAGTTCAAAATCAATCCTATTGATCATGGAACATTACCTTAAATTATTTTAATAACATAACATTATTTTTCTTTGATTAAGTTATTTACTTAATCATATTTTTATATTTTAAAAATATTTTCCAACATGGGCTGGTAACCTTAAGTTTAACTTAAGTTGGCTCTTGGGCATATTCTTTTATGGCTTAACCTAGCTCAAATCAACTTGAGATATTATTATGTAAGAAAAAAAGCTTTTAATTAAATTTTAATTGAAACTTATATTTAAAAAATTTTAAAAATATTCATATGAAATATTTTAATATTTTCATAATAAATATTACTTTTTTAATATTATTAACAATAAATAAAATTAATAGTTTAATAATAAATAGTGCTATATTACTATTTTAATAATAAACAATAAATAATACTTTTTAATAGTAAGTGTTATCTAATTTAACATTATTACAATTTAATAATAATTTTCTAATAATATAAATTTTTCATATTTTAATTATTTCTTAATATACTTAAAAAATTAAAATATAATATTTGTATAATTTTAATGACAAATGTTAAAATTTCATAATAAATATAAATAAGAATTTTTTATTTCATAACAAATATTTTCAATATATAAATATTTTTAATATATTAATAATAAATATTTCTATTTTTGTTTTTCTAGAACTATTATTTTAATAAATAGTATTATTTTAATACTTATCTAAATAATATTTTAATTTTAATTATTTTAGTAAATACTATTATTAAAATATAACTATTTTTAAAATATTGATATTAAAAGATTTATAATTATAATATTTTATTTTTAACATTTCAACAATAAATGCTTTCAATACTTTAATAAGATACATCACAAATCTTGACAAAAGGACCAAAAGTATGATGAATTAATCTAAATCAAAATATCTAAACCTAAATGACCAAAAAGATTAACTTGAAAAAATTCATACTAAAATTTATTTGTTTTAAAAATTAAAACCTATAAATTTAAAATTATCCGAAGCTAAATGATTTAAATTTAAAATGATAATGATCCTAATTCAAAATTATTTAAAATGATTTAATATGACGTGATTGGATCAAAGACAATCCTATCCCCACGGCCCATAACTTGAAAACTATAATTACATTTGTTTCACAAAAATCAGATTTTAGAAAATAATTATTTGAAAATGTTGATATTTTTTAGAAATGTTTATATTTTTTATTGTTTGGATGACACGATAAAAAATATTTCCTTTTCAAAAATTTTGTATTTTTTTAAGTAGCTATTATGTTATTAAATTCTTATTAAAATGTTGAAATATCAAAAATAAAATTATATTACTCACAAAATTGTAGAAAATTTCTCACGTTTAGATTATGTTTTGAATTTTATCTACATTTGTTTGTTTGCTCTAATGTTTTCTTTATCTTGAAGCCTCCAACTTTTTAAATGAATCTAAAACCTAGTACGAAAACAGTTACTACACATGTACTAGCAGCTCGGAAGGATAAGCCCCGACTTGCGAACAAGAGGAACAAGGAATTCATACACAATAAGGAGTATCTTAGATTTGGAGCGGCCTCTTCAGTGCATTTTGGGCTGGCGACATGTGAAGTAGAGGCAAGGAATTCGTACACAATAGGCAGTATTTTAGACTTGGAGCGGTCTCTCCAGTGCTTTTTGGGGCTGGAGAGGAGCCGGATGCTCCAACTAAATGAGGTATGGCAAAGAACAATTTGAATGATTGGACATGTTGGGTACAAATAGCAGGCAGAATACTGAATCAAACTCAACTAAAGCAGTTACATGCGCAGCTTATCCAAAACTCCCTCCACCACCGTAACCACTGGGTGGCACTGCTCATCAACAGCTGCGCGCGTCTGCGCGCCCCACTCTCCTACACCCGGATCATTTTTCATTCAACGCCTTCCCCCAATCTCTTTGCCTTGAATTCTATGGTTGAATACTACTTCAGTCTTCATGTTTGTAAAGAGAAGGAAGTGGAATTATTGACCTCTCTGTTTTCTCAATTGCTAGCAAGCAACAATAAGCCTGGTTCCCTTTATCCTATTCTGATCAAATCATCTGGAAAAGCTGGCATTTTGTTTCATGTCCATCTTCTGAAATTGGGTCATCATCAAGATCCTCATACGCGCAATGCCATTATGAATGCTTATTCCAAATTTGGCTCATTTGAGATGGCTAGGAAACTATTTGATGAAATACCTAAGAGAATGGTTGCGGATTGGAATTCCATGATTTCTGGATACTGGAACTGCGGTATGGAAGCTGAAGCATGCAGTCTCTTTAACTTGATGCCTGAAAATGAGAGGAATGTCGTTACTTGGACAGCGATGGTTACTGGCTATGCCAAGATAAAGGATTTGTTCACTGCGAGAAGCTATTTTGATCGGATGCCGCACAGAACTGTGGTTTCATGGAATGCAATGCTCTCTGGTTATGCTCAAAATGGCTTAGCGAAAGAGGCTTTACAATTGTTTCATCATATGATAAAAGCTGGGAATGGGACTGAACCAAATCAAATCACATGGGTCACTGTCATTTCTTCATGCTCATCGCTTGGCGATCCCTCCCTTGCGGACTCACTTGTCAAAATCCTGTACAAGAAGAAGGTTCAGCTGAATTCTTTTCTCAAAACAGCCTTGCTTGATATGCATGCAAAGTGTGGGAATCTTGAGACTGCTCAAAAATTTTTTGATAAGCTCAGCGTGCACAGGAGTTGCACTACATGGAATGCCATGATTTCAGCATACACGAGGTTTGGCAATTTGGCTTTAGCTAGAGAGCTCTTTGATAGAATGCCCGTAAGGAATATTGTCTCATGGAACACGATAATTGCTGGTTTTGCCCAAAATGGGCATCCTGAAATGGCAATTCGGCTCTTCGAAGAAATGATAGCTACTACTGACTTGAAACCAGACGAAATAACTATGGTTAGTGTTATCTCAGCATGTGGACACCTTGGGGATTTAGAAATGGGAAATTGGATTGTCAATTTCCTTGTTGATAACCAGATCAAGCTGAGCATTTCTGGTTACAACTCTTTGATTTTCATGTATTCAAAATGCGGGAGAATGGAAGATGCTGAAAGGATATTCCAGGAAATGAAAATAAGAGACATTGTTTCTTTCAATGTGCTGGTTTCAGGATTTGCCGCCCATGGCAATGGAATTGAAGCTGTGGAACTAATTTCTAGGATGAGAAAAGAAGGTATTGAGCCAGACCGTATTACTTATATCGGTGTCCTTACAGCATGCAGCCATGCAAGATTATTGAAAGAAGGTCGCAGGGTATTTGAATCAATAAAATGTCCAACTGTAGACCACTATGCTTGTATGATTGACTTGTTAGGTCGAGTGGGTGAACTAGATGAAGCAAAGAGATTGGTTGATCATATGCCAATGGAACCACATGCAGGAATTTATGGCTCTCTTCTTAATGCCAGCGTAATTCACAAAAGAATTGAACTTGGGGAGTTTGCAGCAAATAAGCTCTTTCAGCTTGAACCAACTAATTCAGGAAATTATGTTCTGCTGTCAAATATATATGCTTCAGCTGAGAGGTGGGATGATGTGGACCGAGTCAGAGAATCAATGAGAAAATTAGGAGTGAAGAAGACAACCCGTTGGACATGGGTGGAACATGATGGTAAAGTGCATAAGGTCATTCTGGGAGATAGATCATACGATCGATGATTTGATATCTATAAGCTATTGGATGAACTGTGCAGGAAATGCGAAGGCTTACGATACATTGCTAATAAGAGTTACAGGCTAAGAGATGTTGAAGACGAAGAGAAGGAAGAGATGGTGGGCACTCAGAGCGAGAAATTGGCTGTTTGTTTGGCTCTTCTTGTAGTGAAATGGGGGCTGTTATTCGAGTGGTGAAGAATTTAAGAATTTGTCATCATTGCCATACTGCTATAAAAATTATCTCTATGTTGGGACGAATGGAGATACTAGTGCGGGATAGACGGGTTTCATCATCTCATTTACAGGTAATGGCTCTTGTAGAGATTATTGGTGAGGAAAGCAAACCTAACTTTTTATGATCACTAGAATTTGAGCCCGGCATAGCGGGTTGACCGTTTCTCATTTTTAATATTTTTATTTTTATTTTAACATAAAAATAATAAAAAAATAGTATACATTAAATATTATAAAAATTTTAAAGGTTTTTTTAAAAAATAAATCTAAATGTTATGATTATTGTTTTTTATTAACATTTCATGTCTTATTAGGAGCATTATGTTTTTGTTTTTAATTATTTGATCAATTGTATGATTTTTTCGAGTTATTGTATATTAATTTTTGTGAAAATGAAGCAAAATATGAACAGTTCAAAAATTATAAGTTTTAATGAAATAGTTTTGATTTTTATATATATTTTATATTTTTATTTATTATTATATTTTTTAAGATTTTAATATTTATTTCTGATAAATAATAGGTCAAATTTACCACAAGTTCATGTATTTTGCCATACTTTAAAATTTAGTGCCTTTACTATACTTCATATAAATTTAATCTTTATATTATTTTGATTTAATAATTTTAGTTTAAGAACTAATTCTATTTATTTTTTCCAACATGACATTTGATTTGTTTACGTGTTCATTGACTAAAATGACGTGGCATTTTGATTTATTTAGATTACAAGGGATGCTAACATGGATTAAAGAAATATCATGTGATATATTTTTTAATCACGTTAGTTTAAACCTTTTTTTTTATTATTAACCAAAGAGACTTAATAATTCACTTCAAATTTTTTTAAAGTAATAAATGAAAAAAATTAAGCTAAAAAAAACACACACATTTGAAAGGAAAAAAAAATCGTAAATCTCTTAATCACAAAATTAAGCCACTAAATCCCCAATCTCCAAATCCTTTCTACTAATCCCAAACCCAAATAGAAAATCCGCATCCCTAAATCCCTTTAACTAAACATACCCAAATTCAACATGGTGCAACTGTGCATCTGCTTCAAAAGCGTAATAGATGCAGCGTATGCCATCCTCATGTTTCATTTATTACTTCAAAGAAATTAAAGCAAGTTATTAAGGTCTTTTTTGGGTGAAAAAAATTTAAGGTGACGTGGAATAAAAATAAATAAATCATATGATATTTCTGTAATCCACATCACATCTCTCATAATTTAACTCAATAAAAATGTCACATCATTTTAATGGATCTGTATATAGTTAAAATTTTTCATCAATAAATTTAATAAAAAAAACAAAATTAATAATTAAATTAAAATTATCAAATCAAAATAATATAAAACCTAGCTTTTTTAACTCGTACAATGGACGGGATTTTTTGTTAAATTTTTCATAATTTTAAAACTATTTTTTAATTATTTAATATATAATTATATATCTATAAATACTAAGTTACAATTAAATGATAATTTATATATAATATATTATAAATGATATTATTCATATAAAAGAAGTCTAAACTTTTGTAAATTTTCAAAAATTATAAAAATCTTTTTTTTTCATAAAAAAATTTTTCTTCAATTTATTTGTTAAATATTAAAAATTTTGCTACCGCTTTTTTTCTTGTTTGATAAAAAATCAAAAATCAATACTTAAATAGTTATAATTAATAATTATTTTTACCATAATATTGATTAAGTGGTGTATATATATATGTGTGTATGTGTGTGTGTGATTAAACAACAAATCACAATTATTAATTTTGTTATAATATTTGCCTTTTATTAGTTTTTATTTTTGAAATACTTAAAGTATTATTACACAAATATATTAGACTAACAATTATTTCTATATATGTCAACAAAATAAAGTTATTTTTTAGATAAAAGAGAAATAATAATTCTTTATGTTATGCTTAAAAACTTTTTTTGAAATATTTTTTATTTTTAATTATTTTTAACAAAATTGATTATATTTTTTGTGAGTTAGATATGACAGTGATCATCATTCTTCTCATATCATCCATTATAGACAAAGAAATTCAATAATAAAAAGTATAGCAAAAGGAAATAAATAATATAAATTTACATATTAATTTGTCAATATTAAATATATATAATAATAAAAGCAAATATATTAATAAATGAATAGAGAATAAAAACATTGAAGAAATGAATAAAACAAAAAAATATATGATACAAAAAGTTAATTATAATCAATCTAAGCAAAATTAAAAAAAGTTATAGACTAAAGAGAAACAAATAAATTAACCAAATATATAATATAAAAATATTTGAATTAGAACATAAATAAAACATTATATTTGTTTCCAAAGCAAAAACATATTTTTATCTAATTTTTTTATCAACATTCAAATATCTCATATTTTCATATAAAGATGTAAGCTTTTATTACTTTAAAAATATATGCTTTCCAATAAATAATTCATTAACTTATCTAAAAGTATTAAATTTAAATATCTATTAAATAATTTTTAATTTTTTATAAATTTTTATTTGAATTTAAATAATTATCCAAAAATATTAAATTTAAATAATTTATTAAATAGAATTATTTGACAAAAATAAAATTTTATTAAGTATATATATTTGGAGCTACCATTAAATTTAAAAAGAAAAGATAAATTATGATTTAATATATTTGAATTCAAATCTTATGCAACAATTTCAATTTTAGATAGATATTTATTTCAATTTAAATAATTATCTAAAATATTAAATTTAAATAATTTATTAAAAAATTTTATTTGATAAATAAAATAATATAAATATTATCTTATGTGTCATTAAAAGATATTATCTACCTAAGCATCAACATAATCAATTTTGATCATGTAACCTTGTATGTTATAATATAATATAATATAATATAATATATTAGAATAAAACATTATATTTGTTTTCAAAGCAAAAACGTATTTTTATCTAACTTTTTTATCAACATTCAAATGTCTTATATTTTCATATAAAGATGTAAGCTTTTATTACTTTAAAAATACATACTTTCTAGTCAATAATTCATTAACTTATCTAAAAGTATTAAATTTAAATAATCTATTAAATAATTTTCAATTTTTGATAAATTTTTATTTAAATTTAAATAATTATCTAAAAATATTAAATTAAAATAATTTATTAAATAAAATTATTTGACAAAAAATAAAATTTTATTAAGTATATATATTTGAAATTGTCATTAAATTTAAAAAGAAAAGATAAATTATAATTTAATATATTTGAATTCAAATCTTATGCAAAAATTTCAATCTTAGATAGATATTGATTTTAATTTAAACAATTATCAAAATATCAATTTAAATAATTTATTAAAAAATTTTATTTGATAAATAAATAATATAAATATTATCCTATGTGTCATTAAAAGAGATTATCCACCTAGACATCCACATAAGCAATTTTGATCATGTAACCTTGTATGTTGTAATATAATATATATATATATATATATATATATATTAGATTGAATTGATATAAATTATAATAGAAGAGTTAAATTTCAAAATTTGACGGGGTACAAGTACTTTTAACATAATTTGATTTAAATAATAAATAAAAACTTTTATATTTTGATCTTTTTTTTTTAGTGCAATCAATTGGAGAGTTCAATTGAAAATTATCCTTAATTGATGACCAATTTAATTGTATATTATTATTATTATTATGATTACTAGAACGTAGACCCGTGCTATGTTAAAAGAGTCTACGTACATTCTTAGTATGTGAATCCCAATAAAGATAGTCAACTCCACAACTTTCTTTCAAGCTATTTGCCTTTAAATCATCTTCCCTAGAAAACTCGGTGTCCACAACCAAGCTAAGCCAAATTGGGATTCTTTTGGTAAGCCTTCTCGATCCTATCTTAAAACACGGCCCTTTGTATGGATTTTGGCTAATTCACGCTCTTTAGGCTCTAGAACTGCAGGTTCTTAAGGTACAGAATCAAGTCAAGTAGAAGATGTTGCACCAAAAATTGAATTTCTAGTCCCCTCGTCATCTTTGCAAAAAAAGTACCAAATAACTAAGGTGGATATCTTGTGTTTATTGTGTATCTAAATGAACTTTCAAAACAAATTAATATTTATGATGTATCAGTATCTTTTAGTACCTACTTACAGAAGAGTACTAACCTTCCGTCATGGAATTCTGATTCTCAAAATGGTGAGTTCTTCCAGATAGATTCTTCTCGAAATTCGATTCCTTTTGCATCTCATGATCTTCCAAGTTCTTCGACGAAGAAACTGGTTGTGTTTCACTGCCTTCAACTACTTCACTTGGTTTTACATTAACTTCTGTAGACTCAGCTGGAGGATGCAATTCAATTTTTCCTTGTTTTATAAACATGGAAGGGCCAAAATAAGTTTTAAATTGATCACTTGATGAACAGATGAATGTTCAACTCAAATAAAAGGCCAAACAAATTCGAGTTTAACTTGAGCTTGCTAGAATAGAATTTACTAACCTTGCCCTTCCAATGTCTTGTTATCAAGAGTTTCTCCTACTACCATCGGCTCACCAAAAACCACTTTTGCCTTTTTGTTATCATAATAATTAATTTTCAATATTGTCATGCAAAATATCACACCAAAAACCAATTCTGCCTCTGTGTTATCACGTATGTACCTTCAATTAAACACTATCATGCAAAATATCAATCTTAAAGTGAATTTATTACAGACTACAAACACACATACCTCAGCCAATCAATTTCGATCTCATTCAGCTTATCATTAAGAATAGTGATGGTAACTCCAATGTTTCGCCAAACATTGTGCACAGGACCTTCTTCAAGAGAGTCCACCTTCGAAGAAAGAACTTAAAACACATAAAGCTAACATGAATCCATAACTTCATTTTCTAAGATTTTGTAAGTCATAGTCACAGCTATCACTTCCAACATGCCCAGCAATATAAGCACTAAGTTATCAACCGAAAAGACATTTAGAGTGTTCTTGACTCACAACCAGATTTAAAGCTATTAAAAACAAAAGAAATAAAAATAAAAATAAAACTCACAAATGATGAAATGTCCAAAACTCAATGTCATTTACCTGAATTTCATAACCAATCTCTCTTAATGCAGTTGCAATGGTCACCATTAGCAATTGTTGTGGGTCAACTAGTAAATCATCAAATACCTTAAAGTACAAATTTTGAAAGAAAAAAGCTATAAATAAGTAATAACAGCATTGAATGAACAAAAATAAAAGAATTTTTGCACCAACCAATGCAAGCTGAGGCTTTCTACATCGGAAACAATATTGACTCCTGTTGAAACCAGATGAAGAACCCAAATTCACTTGTTTCGTTTCTCTCTGAAATTTCTCTAAAAGCTTACATGGTTCCAATTTGATATCTTGACCAAAATCCAACCCACCCATCTCTTTTAAAAACTTCAATTCTCCAAATACAAAATCTTTATCATCCAAAAAGGATTACATGAGCTATCTACCTCTCCTAGTTTATTCTTGGGTTGGTGCAAATCCAATGGTGGAACTAGTTTCTTGTCATTGTTGCTATTTTGATCTGACGTTGATGTTGAATCGATGAAGATTGGTAGCCCTTTGAAACCTGCCATTACAACAATAAGAATCAATCAGTTTTCAAAAATAAAAGATACCCAATAAAACCCCAAGAATTGATCCATCATCCAGGCGATCAAACATATTGACATCCATCATCATTTTTCTCTTTGTAGATTCCCTAACCCCTTTCTTTCTCCCCTGTTTTTCTTCTTCCAAGTCCTACGTGTTGTTCCCCTTTCTTTTCTCCACATATCTCTATAAGCTTCTTCTCTCAAATAACACTAAATTACTCGGTGTCTTCCCAAAACATCCTTCACATCAGGTTTTTTTACATTGATGAGTTGTACAGCAAAATAGAGGCAGGGATTGTTTTTATTTATTATTAATATAAGCCTTAGCTTCACAATTCACACTTAAAGTAAAAATAAATAAATAAATAAATAAATAAGAATAGGCATCTGGGCCTTGGTTGAAAAGAAAACCATGGAGAAAACAGCAATTCATACTTTTAAATTGCTTTCAATTCTTGAGGTATTTTTGAATATTCTTAACAGAGCTATCCTCATGTATTATGTTGTTCTTAATAACAGACTCAGTTAAGTTATGAAAAAAATGCTTGTTCACCACCACAAACTCCCTACTGGATATAGACAGAAAATAAGTTTTAAGAAATGGACAAGAAATAAATGCAAGGAGATGAATAAAAGGAAGCCAAGAATTATCACCTTAGAACTCTACGACTATAGATATTAGAAGTATATGGCTCAAAGCATTCATTATTTCCAAGAATATGGCTAGATGAAGCAGTAGGCATAGGTGCTAACAAAAGTGAATTTCTCACTCCATTCTTAGCTATTGTATCCCTAAAAGCATTCCAATTCCACCGATCTGAAGGTGTAACACCCCACATGTTTGGCTGAAGAATACCCTACAATTTAACAAAAAACTCAGTGGTGTGATGTATTTCTGGAACATTCTCAACAAAACCATCTTCATGTATTATGTTATTCTTAATAACAAGATACCAAAGACCCATCTCAATTAAGTCATGAAAAAGATGCTTACTGACCACCACAAACTCCTTATTGGAGATAGATAGAAGATAAGTTCTAAGGAATGAACAACAAATAAATGAAAGGAGATGAGTAAAAGGAAGCCAGGAATTATCACCTCAGAACTCTATGACTATTGATATTGAAAGTATATGGCTCAAAGCATTCATTATTTCTAAGAATATGGCTAGTAGAAGCAACAAGCATAGGTGCTAACAAAAGTGAATTTGTCACTCCATTCTCAGCTATCATATCGCTAAGATCGTTCCAATTCCACTAATCTAAAGGTGTAACGCCCCACATGTTTGGCTGAAGAATACCCTGCAATTTAACAAAAAAACTCAGCAGTGAGCAAAATATATTAGTAAGAAATGAGCATTTAAGGCATTGCATTCACATTGAATAACTAAAATCCAAAATACTTGCATGCATTTCAAAAAAATTATGAAAATCACCTACCTTACTCATAGGATTCCCATTATATGTCTCATAGGGGCCCTCTTTCTCATCTATATCAGAAAAAGTTATTAAAGCATAGGATTATGGTCTCAAATATGTCCTTATTCAGCGGTTAAGCCTGAAATTCAAAACCAGTAATCTATGAGACAAAACTAATTCAGGTTAAAAAGGTATGCCAAATCAATGTGTCTGTATTGAAATATACCTTAGACCAATTAAAGTCCATGCGAAGTAAGATGAATGTGTATGCAAGCCCTTAAACTCTAATGCCGATAGGTCTGATGCAAATTTGATCTTTTGACAGTTTCAATAGGATAGTAATTAACATCAATTATTTTGTCAAGATTTCTTGTAACAATTTCAGTAACCTGTTCCAACATCCCAAGAAATGGAAAACACAATCATTATTAGTGATATTAACAGAGACATCATATAGCAATATAAAGACATCCATTCCATCACAAAGATAAGCTAAATGGATGGGAATCCATCTTGCTATAGATGGATGAGTTAACTTGCATGGTAAAGAATCAAACCTCTACCAGGTTGTTGAAGTCAAAATATCTATTCTAAGAACTGAAATTCAAAACATAAATAAAATCACTTACAACTTTTCAAAGATGAACAGAGCAATCTCATCTGGGATTTGAACTTAGAGATGATTTCCTCTAAGATCAATGATTAAACAAGACATAAACTTTATCAATCTCAATTCATACATAACAACACATAAGTTTTGGCCCCATTTGTTTCAACAATTCTTTTAAAGCATAATATCAGGACAGTTTAAGAGCATATAGTTATTTTTTCTATCAAACTTATTATTTCTATCAAACTTCCTACTAAAATTATTTTTAACAAACGAAACAGAAGTAGGAGATAGAAAAAAAATAGCTTATATTTCAAAAGAGAAAATGGACAAAAATATGCACAATGAGAAGGTCTTTAATATTTACTAATAAAGATTTGAGCCCACCAAGACAAATCACTATAGCACCATCTAATTATTTAAACAAATGTAAAAAGCTAATATTATTGAAAATGACTTTAAATCATCTAATTGTTTAAACAAATGTAAAAGAGCCACGCTTTAAGAATTGCCTTTCATTCATACATTGAAAAACGCTTCAATTAATTATCTCAATTTTGATGCAACACCATATTTTAGTTTTGCTACGAACACATATCATGAATGTATAGTGCAATGGAACCACTGACTAACAATTTATATAAATGAATTCTAAGTAACAGCTCCAATATACATAAACCAAATTTCCATTTTCATGTTGTAAGAGTTACATCCTATAGCTACTATAATTTCAATTATAATCATTGATTAAAGTTTATTGTTAAAAATACTTGGAGCATGTCATACAATATATTAAAATATTTTATCTTTATAAGAATCCTTCATAACTTAATAAAACAACAATAGCTAAAACCCCAATAAAAACCCAAAACTGAGCACCTGTATGGATGAGATGTCCAAATTATTATTAAATATTAATTTGTTTGAATTGAATTTCATTATGAACAGATAATTACCCATCTACCCCTTGTTGAAATTTCTTTTAGCAAATTCTTCAACCTGAGCCCAAATGAAAAGGATTAAATATATCAAATTGAACAATAAATAAATAAGTGAATAAAAGTTATTTATTGAAACATTATGCAGCAGTTTCATATCAATAACTAACAGTTCCATATTAAAGTTTGGCAAATCAATGAAACATTACCTTCAAAAATTTCTTCTTTCCAAAACTTAGTATGAAATTTCACCTAAGAAAAATTAAAAGCAAGTAAAATCTCACCCACAAAAACACATTTCAATAAACACAAACAACATATAGTAAAAGATAAACAAAAGTAGTCCAAGGATATAGTAGGTTTTGGAAGATACTGTAGATACTTTAACTCTGCCTTGTCATATTGAGAACTTGGGTTAGTAAATCTGTAGTATTGACAACTTATTTTATACTTTAAATTTTGACAGAACATTGCAATTCTTATTAGTATACGCTACTATCAATTATTTGGGACATCTAAGGATACAAGTCAAATCGAGTACTAATAATATATCTCAAGATACAGGTTTTCCTAATAGTTCACTTATGCCAGTAAAATTCAAATTTAATTAGTCAAGAAATCAAAAACTATGAAAATAAAATAAGAAAATAAAAAAAAAATTAAGTCCTACAACTAACAATAAAAAGAAAAAAAAAAAAACACTTACCCATTCATAAAGGGAGGAATGCATCATCAGAAAGAAAAGATTTAATCTTAACCTTAGCCTCTAAGGTGATAAGGGATTACTTTGAATGGGTATTCGGTTCTTTAGGAGGGCAAAAAGTGGCCAAGTTGTCGAAAACCTACAGTCATGGTTGGAACCTACAGCCATAATTGGTTCTCGAAAACGAAACAAAAGTTGAGCCCTTAAAATTTTAAATAATAAATAAATCAATTAAACAATTAAAAACCAAAATAAAAATTAAATAAATAAATAAATTGAAAAAATGAGAACGAAAAATTTATCTCGATTAAGATCAAAGATATAAATGATATATTAATATTTATAAATTATTTAAGTTTAATTTGAATAAAATTTGAATTAAATTTGATTATTATTAGATTAAGTTTGAGTTTAAATAATTTAATTTATTGATCGAATTAAGTTTATGTATTTTTATAATAATGAGTTACTTACGAATTTAATCAAATTTTTATTTTTAATATATTTTAATTATTTTAATTAATAAAATATTTCGAATTTGAGTTCGAACATAAATAATTAAATTTTTATTAAATATAAAAATTAAATTTATTTTTACATATTAATTGAACTTAATCAAATAAATTTAAATAATTTATTTTTTTATCTTAAATCAAATTTAAATAAAAAAATAAAATTTAATTAAATTTAAATTAAATTTTAAATAATAAATTTAAAATTAAATTTAAATTTAATATTATATTAACTTGAATTCAATGATTAAAAAAAGAAGGAATAAAGATCCAAAAAGAAAGAAAGTTGCTATCAGCCAGTGGATCCACGGAAGACTCTAGAAGCCGCATATATTTGGTTCTTGAGAAAGGCAACAGGTGAAGCATCTCCGTGTATTTATGGAATCTTCTTGTTGTTCTTTATTTTAACTTAAAGCTAAACATAATAAATATCTCTTTTTCGCTCCCCATGCTTTCTCCCCTCCCCTCAATTACTTTTTTAATTATTTTTAAATATAATAATGATGTGTATAGTAAATTGAGAAATTGAGATAACTTTTATATAATGTTTAGATTATTGTTATTATTATTATTAATTCATTGGTGAATATTGATTATTGGTATTTTATATTTTATATTATTTTTTCATGAAAAATATTTATTTAAAAAAGTTAAAGGAAAAATTAAAGGAGATAAAATGAAAAAAAAATCAATTATTTTTTTCCCTTTCCGATTTTAACTTTTTTATGAGAAATATTTTTTTAAAATTAAAGAAAAAAATTTGTAAGAGCAAAAAAAAAAAAAACCACTGTTTTACTTTTCTTTTTCTTTTTTCTATTTTTATTTTTGTTTATTAAGAGAGTTAAAAAATTCTTCTAAAATTAAAAAATAAATAAAACTTTGTGGGTTACGAATTGAATGACAAATGTCATTCAATTTATCCTCATTATATTTTTTATTTTTAAGAAAAAAGCAAAAATATATATATTTTTTTATTTAAAAAGTAAATGTTTTATCCTAAAAAAATTTTAAAAAAATTATGGGTGGATGCTAATTGAATGAGAAATGTCATTCAATTATTCTTCAATTAATCCCAAAATTGAAATGAGTAATCAAATTATAAAATACCACTAAATACCTAATAGTAAGTAAGTATATGTATAGATTCTATAATGTTAGCCAGTTTTATGTTGTAGGATTTAGACTTTGCAACCTGAAAGTGAAACTATATTAAATAAAATTAAAGACGCAAAATTAAAATGGGATTTCGCCCAGTTTATGGTATGGCTTATTTACTACAAACACTGACTTCTCTTAAAATTCTAAGAATTTTAATTTATACAATAAGCAGATTTAAAATTTTAACAAATTTTTAATTAATTTTTTTATATTTTCATTTTCTTTAATAATTTATAAAATTATGAAAAATTTTATTATTTCACATTATTTTTATTTTGTTCATTTTCTATTGAATTCATTTATTTTTAAATTATAATTAACAAAAAATATCTCTTTATTTTATTTATTTTTATCCAAAAATTTGTGATTTAGTTTAATAAAATTAACTATTAACCGATATTTTTAACTTCTCCTTCTAACATTTTTAGAACAATTTTACTCAAATAACACTTTTTTATAAAAGCTCCAGCTGAACGAAACAGGTTTCAAACAACTCTAAGATTAAATAAATACCCAAAACAATTAGCCGGTAATATTTCTTTGACAGGAAACAGACTCCAATCTAAACAATTTTTTTTTTTTTATACACAGAAACCACAAATTAAAAATAAAAAAATTATAAATATTAAAATTTGAATAACATATTTATAAGATACCATTTTTTAAAACTAATTCGATGACCAAAGCTAAACAAAAGATTTTGCCACTAAATTGGCAAAAGGAACAAGATACCATCAATAAATGCAACCACAAAAAGGTAATCAAATGAGTAGAAGATATTAAGCATACAGAGGAAACTAGAAAGATACACCAACATATAAAATAGGTCAAAATTATATAATAGATATTTGTATTTTAATTAAATGGTGTAATTAATTCTTCTATTTTAATGTATTCAATCTAAATCTCTATATTTTATTTAATTATTGAATTTAGTGAAATTGTTAATAATTCAAATTTTTTCTATTAAAATTAATATTATGATATTTTGATTTTTTTAACGTGATAATTTTTATTTACATGATTGTTAATTTTGTTGATGTATAAAATCTACGTAGTCAAATATAATAATGTAACAAAACTTTTTAGCACGCCATTATTTTTTCATGTCAACTTTTTTTAAATTATACCGCTAGTCTCTTTATTTTGCTTAAATTGTGAAATTATTCTTTCTACCATAATGTATATTCAAATTTGTTTCATATATATAAATTAATTATCAAATTTAAGATTTTACCTTAAATAACATTAAAAAAAAAAACCTAAATTCAGCCGTGACATTTTTTTATATTTAGATAAAAAAATTTTTGGATATTTAAATTATTAATTGAAATTAATTTAACAATTTGGATTAATCTCAAATTAGATTATAAGTCCAACATAAACTAAAAAATAGATTATTAACAAAAAAATGAAATAAAAATTTTTGGATATTTGATTATTATACCTTTTCTTTATCTTTTATTTATTTCATTTTTTGTTATTTTTTATTTTTTAGGAAATATAAAAAATAAATAGATAAAAAATTAAAAAAAAAACTTTTAAAATGATAGAAACTTAAAAATTAGATCAAGAAACTCATAATCAACAAGCCCATACACACAATCAATAATAAAAGTAATTGTAGATATTCTTTTTTTTTTTAATTCTTTTGATATAAAATGGATTTCAAATTTTATCTCGGCATTAGGTTTTAAAATTGTTTTTGAATCAATTGGGTTTAATTGTGATATTAGATTTTATGCTCAAATTTAAAAGCTTAAAAGTATTTTATTTATTATTTATTATTTATTATTTATTATTATTATTTAGTTAGTGAAATCAAGAAGTCAAAGTCAAAAAAAAATTGAAATTTGAAAACATAAATAAAATATGAAAACTTTTGAAAATATTGATTTGAAAAAATTTTGAAAATTCAACAACAATTGATTTTTAGTACTAACAATTTTTGAAATTTTTAGATAAATTATTTTATGATCGTTGAATTTTTTATTATTAATTTCTAAAAATCCTATTGAAATATAAGTTTATTAAATAAGACTTGCAAAGAAAAGCAAGAGAAAAACAAGGAAAAAAAAAAAAGAAAAATTTAGAAAATAATTTTTTTGTTTTTATAACAAGTTGAAACGATACCGTTTTAGAAAACATGATAAAACCCATGTTTTGAACCACACATTGACTTTATTTATAACTCAACCTATTTGCATTAAAATATTTATCATAACTCAGCCTATTTGCATTAAAAATTTTATCTTTTATTGTAGGTTTTTTAATTTATTTTATATCAACTCTTAAATTTGAAAATTAATTGATGTATAAATATCAAATTAGAACATATATTAATATAGGACTAATTTCACCATTTATCTAAAATACAAAAATAAGCCATACAATTTGAAAAAAATTGACATGAAAAAATGATGACATATCCAAAAACTGTCATGTGATCATCTTTTACCACATGAACTTTACACATTATCAAAATCAACGGCCATAAAAACAAAAATGCCACATTAGAAAAGTCAAAATATTACATCATCAATTTTAATGAAAAATTTTAAACTGTTAATAATTTAACTAAATTTGATAATTAAATGAAGCGTAAGGATCCAATTTGAATGCGTTAAGATAAATGGACTAATTCCACTGTTTAACTAAAATACAGATATCTATTGCACAATTTGACCTATAAAAAATAATAATATTTCTACTTACCAGTATCGGTTTGAAACACAATTCCGATAAAAATTAAAAAGATCAGGAGCCAAGAGTAGCCAAACTTAAAATCCCATCTGCAGTCATCCAAATTCATCAACTAAAAGGTGCAACTCTGTTTTAATTCCAAACTGTAAGGAAAAAGCTATAAACCTTGCGTGCTGCGTTTAAATTGCTTCAAGTCCGACTTCTGAACCTACTTTCAAACTCTAGCCCTCTTGCTACTGCAACTTGGGCACTTATACTGCTTGATATGCTCAGCCTTTGCAGGTGTAATCTTCACACATTTGCCATGGAACCATCTCTCGCAGATATCACAGCAAATCCAAAATTCATCAGTGCCATAGCTATCCCCACATGCCCCACAAGTGGCACCCTGTTCATCATCTTCCTCATCTTCTTCCCCACTCTCATCCTCATCCTTAGGTGTTTGAGAGATCTTTACCATTTTACTTTGGGGTTCAGATTGACGAGACTGCAAACAACAAGGATATGAATGTGACATTAAATAAGAGAAGCAAGTATAAAAGGAATAAAAACACAAAAGAATCAAGTTTAACTTCATACCACCTTAGCACTTGATTTGCTTTTGCCACTGTTGTTGTGATTAGCAGATTGGTCCTTTGGTTGCTTAACATTTCCTGTCACAACTTCAAATATGGTTGGAAGATCGTTTATCATCTGGAAGAGTCTTTTCCTGCAAAATAAGAAAGAAAAAACATTTAGAATAGTATTAGCAATATCAAATTGACATTACACTGGATAAGGTAATTTAAGGGCCTATTGGTCGATATTATGGAAGCATCATTAAAGTAAAAGATACGAGGAACCCCCACCCCCCCCCCCCCCCCAACACACACACAAAGACAAGTGTCACAACTGTAGTCCCTAATGAGAGGGGACTATGCATGTGTTTATGAAGCAGGTAAATATGCATGTTTGAGCAACACCTGAGATTAGGGCAAAAGGTGTTTAATCTTTCTTTTCTTTTACTCAAGGAAAGAAAGTTGAGAGAACAGCATCCTTTGGTTCAATGATAGAAAACCACCCAAAGAGAAAGAAGCAACAACTATAGGGCTTAAATTAAGAGATGGCAGGTGACATGGTATTGTTCTACATATTCCCAGCAAACAGGGCCGTTCCCTTTTCTCTCACAGCCGCCTCGTCCTTATGCTTACTCACTATTTTATTTTAGGTCAGATAGGCTTCCACACTGTCACCATCACACCGCTGCAACAATGGAACTAAAGGCTCATTTTGCTTCTTTCGCAAAATACAAACTCCATATCTTTGAGACAACCCAAATGTGTCAAATATTCCTTCCTTAAGCAAGTACTGTCTTATTAATCATTAATTTGCCTATGTAGCTTTCATTGAGCTATGGCTGCAGGACATCACACCTTCAAATAAAAAAGAAAAAAACACTATAGCAACAAATAGAGCTCTTGTTCCAGTCAGTGTAGACCAGAAAACAAGTAACCATAAGGTTGGTAGCTTAGCTATGTTTGAATATGCATATGACAAACTTCTCTTTAACAGGAAAAATTATAGTTAAATCACTATGTTTGAGTGTGTAAGCATTTAGAAGAACACTCCAGTCAATATTTCATTCAATGGCATGCAAGACTTTAGTTAACATTACATAATAACAGTTAAGTAGTAAAATGGAATAGAACATCTCATTTAGCTTTTTGGCATCCAGAACTCCCTCTCAAGTCCCAAACTGTGCTCTCAAACTTAGTGAGATGTATTTCTACAAATTGAAAAAGGCAGTCACTTCCTCAGGTGATTGAAAGCATAAACAGTTATGGCATGTCAGCAAAAAGTAATGAGTACCAAAATATCTCCCAATTCATCTATTACCAAATTTAAAGCAAAAAAGAATGCAAAATTAAAGAAAGAAATAAAGATTAAACAGACTTTCCACAATTTTGTACATTTAGTATCACTTCATCCTTCATAAACTTTGTGCTTTCAATGATTGACAAGTCAGATTGGTAAAAGAAATGCCTGTATGGTTGTTCAATTCTATCATTTTTTTTTTCTTATTAATCTTTAGCTATTCTTCTTGCCTCATTATGCGAGTTAGAAGAACCTTTTATTATGTTATATCATCAAGGTAATGCTCCATCAACCTGTGCAATACCGATTGCCCCCTCACTTCCGAGTACGAGTCCTAATCCTACTTCCGAGTCTTACTTCAGAGAATGACAGTTAAATGGTTTCTCATGCATTCTAGTCAGCTAAAAGAGACTTTCTTTAACGAGGAATCTCCTAAGAACAACTCCTCTAACTCTAAAACTAGCTCAACCGGTTAGCCATTCCAATCGTGTGCCATAATCCAATGGCACACTCTCTACACTGGAATGGAACGCATTTCGTGGCCAATACCCATTGTCCACTCATGCACCTTCTCTTCCTCGTTTGAGTTTGTAATAAACCCATTTTAACAGAACTAGGGTACTGGGCTTATATATTAGTAAACTCAAAGAGAATAATTCAGTTAGCATAAAATTCAAAATTAAACCATGATACTGCAGCAACTAAGCTGTGTAAACTGGGACTCAGTGTGCCATAGTAGACAAAGAAAAAGCACACATACCTCTCATTCTTGCCAAACCCAAATCGTGCACCAAAATAGAAGGCTACAGCAAGCAACCATGAATCACTGTGAACTGCAACCAATGATAGCCAGTCCTTCTCCTGCATTCCATCTCTAGCAAAGTTTATGCCCAGTGCAGGCTCTGGAAGCTCAGGAGGCACCTCCTCAACAGGCAAGTTAACTTCCCATGTTTCATTTGGAAGTCCATATAGGCATAAGTTCTCCTTCTCTGCAAATAAATAAAGTACATTCAGGAAACAAATGTAATACAGAATTTTCGATCATATAAGCTTGCTGAAATTAATCACAACATGCAGCACATTATCAAGTTTTAAGTCGTTATGTATGCATTAGAATAGAAATATTCAATGATAGACTTAAAATTAAATAGTAATATGTAAAAATAATCAGGTAGGAATATAAATATAAAATTTAATCAAATAGCCATGAGAACCACATTTCAGCTGTGATTTGTCAAGTAGAATCAGACCCAAACTGCTCCTTGGAACTGAAATTTAAGAATGCAGAATTACATCTGAGATATCATGAGTATTATTATTATCAAGGAGAGTACGAAAAAGCAGCATGTTGAAGTCAAAAAGTAATTTTCATCTGTAAATGAAGAAAATGAACCATTCCATTTCCACTGAAAGTTCAGGTTAAGGTATATTCATTCAACAAAACTATTATATGACTACTACAAAAATTCAAGCAAATCTTAAGCCACCACGGAAGAAACCATTAAATGAAGACATGATAAGTACTTTTGAGAGTGACATTAAAGACCGCCAGCCCATCTACACCATAAAACAATGATAAAACTATATTCATTCATTCAACAAAACTATTATATGACTACTACAAAAATTCAAGCAAATCTTAAGCCACCACGGAAGAAACCATAAAATGAAGACATGATAAGTACTTTTGAGAGTGACATTAAAGACCGCCAGCCCAACTACACCATAAAACAATGATAAATGATCAAGAAATCACCAAAAAAAAATCAAGGAGCCAATTAGGTAAATGATCTGAGAGGACTTAAAACAAGAAAGGTGCTCACAGAATACAGGGCATGATGCGATTGATAGAACATATTGACAGAAACAACCATGACCCACTTATGGATTGATAAGGCCAAAAAGGAAATCAAAGTCTTACAGAAGTAAAGATAAAACGGAAATTTGCATACTCAAGCAGTAGACATTACAGAATTTATCTGATCAGGCAGCCATCACGCAAGAAAACAAGGTTAACAGCTTTAACTAAAATACATTTGACAGTGTGATTTTCATTAGCTTTCACTAAAGACTCAGCTGCCACCGCAGGATAGATAATGTGTTTTGTCTTTGGCATTCAGAAAATCATCATAGAAACATAAATTTGACTGAAAGAAAAAAATGTAAAAACCATATTCTACAAGAAAGAAAAAAGGAACAGACAGACAAACAGTTAACGCTGCTGCACCTTTAACTAATCAGAATGAAACATAGAAATTGAGCAAAAGTAACCCACCAGGATCACACTGTTGGTAGAACTTGTCAACATCTGCCGTAAAAACCCAAACCCATTAATTGAATTTGTTTGTAACTTTCAAAACACAAAATTATAAAACAAATCAAGGAAAGAAAGAAAGGCGAACGAACCAGTGCTGAGAGCCTTAATCAAGCCAGAGCGTCTGCCCTTGAAGTCGTTGAAGACCTCTTCTACCGTTCTAGGTATTGCGTGTGGTATCCCTTCCATTCGCTTTTCTCAATTTCTCTTTAAAATTTCTTCTCTCACTTACCCAAAATCCTTGATCTCCCACTATATACGTATATATATTGAAATAATAAATTCAATTAAGACTATATGAAGAGTAGTACGTGGAGAAAACACACATATATATAAGTCCTTTGAAAAGAATTTGAGAGGAGCAAATCACAATTAAAGGAAAATCAGAATTAGGGTTTTCTTTGTTGCTGGGTTGGGATTTGGGATATTGGGGATTTAAGCAGAGGAGTCACGGATAACGGAAACTAAAAGCCAATTTTAGACTCAAAGAATGAGAGAGTTAAGCAGTACCCTCGTTTCCCTTGCCTTGCCTTGTCTTGTCTCTATCTCTCTTTTCTTTTTGTTTTTTTGGATCAAAAAGTGTTTTACTTCCTATTCATTCAAGTTTTGAGTTGAATATTTTAAGCAGTTATATTATATTATATTATTTTATATTATACCAAGGCATTTTGTCAAATATCAACATTATAGTATATTTATCTGCATACCTATTATTAAAACAATTTTTTACAACAAGTTTGATTCCCGGAATGGGATAAAAAAGAATTAAATAGTTATTAAAATAAAAAGTGTAAATACTCATTTGTCCCTTATATTCTACATTTTTTTAATCAATTTAGTATTTAAAACAAATTATCAGTTTAAGTACTCTAACTTTCACTATGTTATACATTTTGATATTTTGGATTAATCTCATCAGTCAACTCATTAACATAACATTACCACTCAATAAAATGCAAGCATGTATAAAAAAAAAGTTCAGTTAATACTACATAATTAATTGTTACATTAACACTAATAAAAAATTTCAAAGAATTAAAAAAAATTCTAAAAACTTTTTGAAAAATCTAGACTATTTTTAAAAATTATAAAAAAATAAAAAATATAAATATTTTTTAAAATAATAAGAATTTTTTAAAATTATTAAAAAAATCTCAAAATTTAATGAAAATACAAAAAATTCTAAAAAATTCAAAAGAATTAAAATTTTAATAAAAATAAGAATTTCTTAAATTCTAAAAATTAAAAAAATAATAAAAATCTAGAAATTAAAAAATATAAATTTTTTTTCAAAAATCTAATTTTTTTAAAAAAATTCTAATAAAAAATCTAAAAAATTTCATACAAAATTAAAATTAAAAAAATAATAAAAAAACAATTTATTTCTTTTGATTTTTTAATAAACTTTTAAATTTTTTGTAATTTTTCTAAATGGTTCAGATTTTTTTGAATTTTTATTTAATTTTTCAAAAATTTTAAACTTTTTTAGAAATTTTTACACTTTCAGTTTTTAAAAAAATTTATATATTTTTTAAATTTTCACGTTTTATCATGTTTTGTGAATTATTTAATTTAAAGAAATTTTTATTAATATTTTCATTTTTTATATTTTATATAATTTTTTAGAACTTTTTTTTTCAATTTTCTTGGATTTTGTATCAAAATTTTACATTTTTTATTGTTAAAATATTTTAGCATTTTTTATAAATTTAAGATTTTTATTATGTTTTCAATTTTTTTAATTTTTCATAAATTTTTTAATTTTTATAATTGCTTTTTAAATGCTTTAGATTTTTCAAAAATTTTAATCATTTTAGGATTTTTTTAAAATTTTAAATATTTTAATATTTTTTAAAAAAAATTTAAAATTTTTTTATTTTTCAGATTTTTTATTTGTTTTAATTTTTTTAATTTTAAAAAATTTTTATAAGATTTTAAGAAATTCTTTTCTAATCCTTGATTTTTTTTTAAATTTTTTATGAATCTTATTAAATTCTAAGATTTTTTTTTTGAAATTTTCATAATTTTTTATAGATTTTAAAAATATTTCATTTTTTAAATTTTTTTTAAAAATTTATGGTTTTTTAGGAAAATTTTTAGAATTAATTTTTATGTTTTAGAGTTTTTTTTATTTTTCTTGTAATATTGATGTTACTATTAACGATGTGACATTACTAATTTTTTTTAATACATGTCAAAATTTTATTGGATGTAATACCACGTTATTAAGTTGATTAACGATATTAGTCTAAGATATCAAAGTAAATGATAAAATAAAAGTTAAATCAAACTAATAATTTTATTTTTTTAAGTAGAAAATAACAAAACATATATAATAAAAAACCATTTGTTTATTTGTCCCAAAATAAAATAGTGAACGAATAATTCACTGTTAGAAATGACTAAAACATTAATAGAAAAAAATATTTATCATATTTTTTGTTATTAATTTTGCCAAACAGCAACAGATGATTATCACATTATAGTTTAATATGTAAAATAAAATAAATAAGAAAATTTTGATACGATGTTCGGTTAATAAACTTATAATTAAAGTATATGTAAGGAATAAGAATAGAAAATTACAATTACTCTTTTTAATAAATTATACTCTCACAATCTCATAAATAATATTTAGCTTGATTTACTTTACAGTCAAAAATTTTCAACTTTAATTATTGATATTTTGAATATTTCACTAAATTAAAATTTTATGAAAATGTATTTGAAAGCCTCGTCAAGGTGTTTGGAAAAATATTTTATATCTTAATTAGTCATATATTTAAAATAAAATGAAATTAAAGATGAAATATTTTGATCAATAAAAATCAAGTTATGACAATATTTATAAGACGTAAGAAGTAATTATTATTTATCTTTTATTTCATTTACTTTTTAGTAAAACATTGTTTTTCTTCTCTCCACTAGTTTCCAATGGCGAAAATTGACCACGGTTTCCCACAACAGAACAGAACTTGACCTTATAATGCAAGCAGCTTAAACTTCGTTTGGATATAATCGTACCCACGATGAAATGCAATTGCATCCTAAAAGTTAACAAAAAGCTATCGAAGTTTTGTTTGGTTCTGATCCGTGAGTTTCTTTCCGTTTAGCCATGGACTATTTTTGGTCCAATGACTAAATTCCCCTCCCCATCTCTTTTTCTTTTCTATTTTACCTTTTAATTTATATTATAAAGATAAAAATATCTTTACGAGAAACTTTTCAATTTTATATTTTTTTTCATTTTTTATTTTTCATTTAAAAATAATGAAATAATTTTATTAATTTAATATAATAAATAAATTTTAATTTTATAAAATTAAATAATTTAAATTTTTATTAAATATAATTTTTAATCTAATATTTTTAATATTCATTTTCTCTTTTATGTACAATTTATCCCACTATTATCGTTGTTTTTGTATTTAAACATATATCTTACCATTAATTTAATCTCATGATCATAGTAACAAATTTCATTACTATAATAATTAATCTCACCTTTATCATTATTTTCAATCTAATTATCTATCCAAATGAACCCTTAAATTGATCATGGGAATTCCAGTTAAAGGTTGTCAACAGTAAGATTTTTTTGCCAACAATTACATCTCACTATCTACGTTATTTGGCCAAATATGGCCACCTTCTAACCAATACAATTAGATCTAGTTGTTGGCAATCTAGGTCAATGATATTTCGCAAACAATCACATCTAACATGGAAAAAAGAAAACTACAAGTTGTCGTGTTTGGACACTAATGAAAGATATTATTATAATACTAATATCTGAAAACTCGATCACTAGACACAAAAAAAAAGTCATCATTAATTTTTTTGGTTACATACAATTAGTAACCTAATTGAATCTATCATTCCTAAAGAAATCTTAACCTTGACTAAGACACCTTTAAAAAAAAAATTTTTTTATCTACATTTCAAAACTAAGTTTTGAGTCAGTTATGTGTGAAAAAGGTATTAGTACCCTACAATACTCATCCCAAAATAGTATCAATTAATCTTATATTATTCTAAATTCGCTTTCATTAAAATAGTCTTTTTCACTTAATTTCTTTTATTTCACCACTTTTGTTTCTTTAATTTATTATTTAAATATAAAAATTTTTTTAAACTCTTTTTTGAAGCTTTCAATAAAGTTAAATTCTTTATTATTTAAATTCAAAATATTAGTAATGAAAGGTAAATCATCACAATATTAGTGACAAAATTATTGTCACCAATGATTGTAAGATAATGTCTATTGTGACAATAAAATCAAACATTACCTTATGCTTTAATTTTTGTGACATTAGTTTTGGTTAGCTATTTATGAACAAAAATGTCATTAAAGGCTATAATCGTCACAAAATAAATGATAAAATCATATATATTAGTGACGAAAGATAAACCGTCACAATATTAGTGACACAATTATTGTCATGATAATTATAAGATAATGTCAAACATGACAATAAAATCAAATGTCACCTTATGCTTTTTTTTTTTTTTTGTGACGTTAGTTTTCGTTAGCTATTTATAAAAAAGAACATCATTGAATGTTATAATCATCACAAAATAAACGATAAAATCATATACATTAATGATGAAAAGTAAATCATCACAGTATTAGTAACACAATTATCGTCACAAATGATTGTAAGATAACATTGTAAGATAACATTAAACATGACAATAAAATCAAATGCAACATTATGCTTTATTTTTTTGTGACATTAGTTTTCATTAGCTATTTATGACAAAATATCATTAAAGGCTATAATCGTCACAAAATAAATGATAAATTTGATATATTAGTGACTAAAGATAAATCGTCACAGTATTGGTGACATAATTAACGTCATTAAATTCTATATATAAAACATTTTTGTGGAATAATCCAATGTAGTGTTCTTGTAAATCCACAAAATATTTAAAGTGGTTTAAAAATGTAGTATATTCTTTAAAGTCTATGTCAAAATAATATAGAAATAATACTGTTTAAAAAATAAAGAGTTGAAACTATGAAATAAGCAGTCATCAAAATCTTGTCTTTAAGCTCTCAATCCAAATCTTGTGTCGAGGGTGATTGTGTTGATGGTGAGTTTGTGTCACGTGAAGCTGCAATAAATAAATAATATCCAATATCAAAACAAACCACAATACACACAATAAGATCAAAACAAATATAAAAAATAAACTAATATATTTTATGCATATGCAATTTTTAAATGAGGTCGTACCCTATATTAAAGAATAGTTTTTGTTAAGAAATTGACAAGTAAACTTCTCGATCTGCAATGTTGATACTAATCATAAGAAATAGGCAATAGATGGGTGGTTCATGTTTAAACAAGTAATCACCATTACCTCAAGCCTATTTTTAAATCAATTCGGATAAATCATGGGAAAATTACAATTACACCTGTTTTCAAGGACCCTATGTCATTATCATGCTTTGGTATATCTTGCATCATATGAAAGACATTTTATCATCCAAATCAAAATAGAAAGGTAGCAGTTGTAATAATAACTTAAACTAAGATATAAACATGCAAACAAATAAAGTAGAAACATATAGACACAATATAAGCAACCACATCAAATCAAGAATCACAAGAATCAGGCAAGGGCTTTTTGATAAAGAATTTAAAGATGAAGCTTTCTTTTTATAGATATAGTTGTAACTTGTTAAAAGGTGAAATTTGTAATGGGACTGTGGGAGTTTTTGTAACTTTGAAATTGACAAGTAAAGTTCATAAAGACTTAGCAAATAAAGAAAAATTAATTGATTTTTAAAAATCGAATGCTAAAAAAAGTACCAATTCTCACTTTTGAATTAGGAATCAAAGAAAACCTAGTTATATAACACTTGTAATATCACAACCACAACAAAATCAATGTACTAAAAGGCACCACCAACTGGATATATAATGCTTGTAACATCACAACCATAACAAAATCAAGTATATACTTGGAACTAGAGATGATAGTGACAAGTAGCAAAATCCAACTTCACCAAATGTGTTTGTTTTAGGATGAAGATAAGCTTTAGTTCTCAAAAATTCTCGATTAACCCTTTTCTTTTGAATAGGATAGGAAGGATCACTTTTTCCAACCTGCCAAAAAACTACATGCAATTAGTACAAAGATACTACTAGAAGTTTAAATTTCATCTTTTAATTTGGCAAAGAAGTTTCATATAATAACCTAAGAGAGGAACATGTAGTAACATTAATGTAATATACACACTCATTGTCATTTCTCAAAGGTGAGGAATCACGAAGTACAATGTATAATGCAACATGATGGGTGAAATTTAATAACTTATCAACTGTCTTTTCTCTTCTAAATTTAAGTCCAAAAAAACTAAAAAGTTTTTTTTATTCCTTAGAGCAACTTCGATAGCCTACAAATGCATAATGCTTGAGTCAATTCTCAAGGAAAAATGGATGGATAAACTCTTACATATCACAATAATAAACTTTCAACAACATAAAATGAGAGTTTACCATACTATAACAAATTTTTCAACCTTCAATTCCACTTTCTGCTTTGATCCTTGGCTAGCCGTTAAAGTCTTTTATATCGGTATAGATGCACCAATAAAAATCAAGTTAGATTCCACCAATAAGCTTGAACACGAAAATAATTGGCAACTATCTCAACAAAGACATATCCCAAATAAAAATTTGAGAATTTAACTTTGCACAGTAAATCGAATGGATTGGATACTAATAAAAAAAGTGCTAAGAAACTAAAACAAATTTAAAAAAGAAAAAGAAAAAAAGAAAGAGCTTTTTTATTCAATTTCATGTATAAGAAAGGATGAACATAATTATTCGATTTGGTAATACTTGATCGTAGCCTTCAACGTCTGAATTCATCACACATTGCATGTTTGAAAGGCATGAACCATCATTAACCTATAAAATATAAAATCATCAATTTTAATTAATTGGAAAAAAAGGAAAAGAAAAAAAAATTTAATTGTTACCTTAAGGAATGTTACGCTGCTTTGAACTCAGGAGTCCGTAGCCAACCCATAACCACCATAGTTTGGTCAACTTGATCCAAACCTTCATCTGGTCTTCCTTTTATGTCAACAATTTTGAACTTCTTCCCAAACTCACTAACTGTATTCCCGAGTTAGCCAACTTTATTTCCTTGGAATTTCATTTTTGTCATTTCTTTGGACTGTAACATTGCGAAAATAATGGAGTGGAAGCATTGTTTCCGAGGAATGGGTGAGTGGAAAGAGGATGCCTGGTGAGAAAGTGGCGGGAAAAGGCAAGGAGTTGTTAGGTTTTTGGAATAGAAGGCAAGGAAACGGAGGGTAAAGTAAGGTTTGAACTAAAGAAGAGCGACTGGTCCTAAAGCAGCAATAGCCGCCATTTTTTGGTACTCTTCTTTGGCTTGGATTGGGCTGTTTATTTGCTACTATGCCTTTAACGTATTCTTTTTCTTGACCATTTATTTATTTATTTATTTATTTAATTATAATAAGTACATATTATTAAATTAAAAAATATAAAATTGGCCAAAAAATTAAAAATATAAAATTTGAGTTCTCAAAAAATTCTATATTTCTTTTTATGTAAAAATTATTTTTTTTACTATTTAATATTTAAAATTTTTTAATTTTTTACTGTTAAAAATTATACAATTTTAATTTTAATATTAAATACATTAAAATCAAAATTTGTTTCTTAAATTCATAAAAATCATTACATTCCAAATATTTGGAGACAAAACAGTATTTTTTTTAGAGATAAGACACATTATTAATTTAAAATTAATTAATTTAAATTAACATGTAATATCATATAAATTACACACATTTAAATTTTTCGATGTAAAATATTTATTTAATGCAAGATAGAGAACTTTACTTATACGAATGTCTCATATGAATGGACTTATTTCTGTGTCTAAAATCTCTGCCTTATTTTTTTCCTTAATCTTTTGTTTCTTAAACCTCTGAAATTTATTGGCCAAAAAAAACTCTGAAATTTGAACCTTTTTTAGGTGCTTTGGATGATTTCTAGAATCTTAACCTTACCCTTCCTCTTGAAAGGTACCCTATTTTTATCTTTTTCTACATGTACTTTTATATATATATAGAATCATTTTTCTTAGGGTGTAGTTTAGGGAAATTTCAATTAAAATTATTTTTTTTCTATCAGTGTTAATAATTATTTAAAATTTATTTTTTACTTAAAAGTTATTAGTATGGTCAAGTTTACTTAAAATTTTTTCTATTTAGATATATATAATCTAAGTAAAATTATCACTTATAAATTATACATTAATTTGAACTTATTAGTGATGAATAAATAACATTAACATCATTTAAAAGTTGTGACATTATGTTATCGTCATATAACACCATACATTGATGTGACAAAATTGCAACGTCATTAATAGTTAACAAAAGTGTTCAATATGTGACAAATATTAATAACGTCACCTAAAATCTATAAAAAAAAATTCATCACAGATAAAATTTTAAATTGATGACAAAATTATAACGTCACCTAAAATAAAAAACATCACAAAAAAATTTTTCTACCAAATAAAATTGGTGGTAAAAGTTTGTGACATTTATGTTATCATCATATAACACCATACATTAATGTGATAGAATTGTAATGTCATTAATAGTTAACTAAAAAGTTCAATTTGTGATAAAAATTAATAACGTCACCTAAAATCTATAAGAAAAAATTTGTCACAAATAAAATTTTAAATTGGTGACAAAAATTATAACATCACCAAAAATAAAAAATGTCACAAATAAATTTTTCACCAAATAAATTTGACGGTAAAAGTTTGTAATATTAATGTTATCGTCATATAAACCATAAATTGACGTGATGAAATTATAATGTCATTAATAATTAACTAAAGCATTTATTTTGCGACAAGAATTAGTGTCACCTAAAATCTATCAGAAAAAATTCATCAAAGATAAATTTTAAGTTGGTGACAAAATTAAAGCATCACCTAAAATAAAAAATGTCACAAAAAAATTTCCCACCAAGGTAAAATTTGGCGACAAGAATTTGATAACGTTATCATGTGGCAATTCTATATATCGTCATATAAAATATCAAAACAATATAAAAGTGTGGCGAAATATATTTTCATCAACTTTTACATACTTTGCATGATAAAATATAATGTGTCACTTATAAAAATCATCACAAATTGCCAGATTTGTTGTAGTGTAAGTTTAAATAGTTATGACTATTTAAACAATTATCTCTTTCATAACATTATGACCATTTTATTTTGTCATAAAATAATTGGTTTTGTTTATGCAAGCTTATTTTGAATAAAATAATTTAAATTTATTAATAGTACAAAAATTAAGATGTAAAAATTTAAAACATAAATTTGTTTTCTGAACACGTTCAAATAGTTATGACTATTCGAACAATTATCAATTTTAAACTGTTATGACCTTTTGTTTGTCATAAACCAATTGTTTTTGTTTATAAAAGCTTATTCAAAATAAAATAATACTAATTATGACAAAATAAAATATCATAATGATTTGAAATAAATAATGCGAATTTATTAACATTCTAAAAATTAATAAGTTGGAGATTTAAAAAATAAATCTGTTTACTTAATAAGTTCAAATAATCATGTCCATTTGAACTATTATTTATTTCAAATCATTATGACATTTTGTTTTCTCATAAAATAATTGTTTTTATTCATACAAAATTATTCAAAATAAAATAATACTAATTTATTAATATTTCGAAAACTAATAAGACATTTAAAAACTAAATTTGTTTACTGAACCAATTTAAATAGTTATGACTCTTTGAACAACTATCTATCTTAAATCAGTATGATCTTTATTTTGTCATATAACAATTGTTTCAGTTCATACAAGCTTATTCGGAGTAAAATATTGCTAAACTAATAATATTCTAAAAATTAATAAATAAGAGATTAAAAAAATGCATTTGTTGGACTAGTTCAAATAGTGAAGATTGTTAAAATAATTATCTATTTTAAATCATTCTGACCTTTTGTTTAGTCATAAAATAATTGTTTCAAGTTATACATGCTTATTCGAAATAAAATAATATTATTTTATTAACATTCAAAAAATTAATAAGCAAGAAATTTTAAAAAATAAGTCTATTTATCAAACAAGTTCAAATAGTTATGACTATTTGAATAATTAACTATTTAAAATCATTATGACATTTCGTTTTATCATAAAATAATTGTTTCAGTTCATAAAAGCTTATACAAAATAAAATAATATTACTTTATTAATATTCAAAAATTGAGAAGTTGTAGATTTAAAAAATAAATCAATTTATCGAATCAGTTCAAATAATTATGGCCATTTGAACAATTATCTAGTTTTAATCGTTATGAACTTTTGTTTTGTCATAAAACAATTATTTTTCATCATGCCAGCGGAATAAAATAATAATGATTTATTAATATTTTAAAAATTAATAAGTATGAGATTTAAAAAATAAATATATTTACTGAACCAGTTCAAATAGTCGTAACTATTTGAACAATTATATATTTCAAATCGTTATAACATTTTATTTTATCATAAAACAATTATTTATCTTCGTACAAACTTATTAGAGATAAAATAATACTAATATAATAATATTATGAAAATTAATAACTAAGAGATTTAAAAAATAAATTTGTTTATTAAACCAATTTAAATAGTTAAGACAATATAGATAATTATCTATTTCAAATCGTTATAACCTTTTGTTTTGTTGTAAAATAAATGTTTATGTTCATATAAGTTTGTTTGAAATAAAATAATATTAATTTATTAATATTTAAAAAATTAATAAGAGATTTAATAAATAAATTTGTTTACCAAACTAGTTCAACAAGTTATAACTATTTGAATAATTATTTATTTCAAATTGTTATGACCAGTTGTTTTGTCATAAAATAATTTATTCGGAATAGCATAATTCTAATTTATTAATATTTCAAAAATTAATAAGTAAGATATTTAAAAACTGAATCTGTTTATCAAACATGTTAAAATAGTTATGACTATTTGAACAATTACCTATTTCAAATCACTATAACCTTTTGTTTTGTCATAAAATAATTTTCTATTCATACAAGCTTATGTTAATTAAAATAAAATAAATTTATTAATATTCAGACAATTAATAAGTAAAAGATTTAAAAACTAACTTTTTTTACTGAATAAATTCAAATAGTTATGACTATTTGAACAATTATTTATTTTAAATCATTATGACTTTTTTGTTTTGTCATAAAACAGTTGTTTTTGTTAATACAAGCTTATTCGAATTAAACTAATATTAATTTATTAATATTTTGATAATTAATAAGTAAAAGATTTTAAAAATAATTATGTTTACCGAAGAAGTTTAAATAGTTAAAACTATTTGAATAATTATCTATTTCAAATCATTATGACCTTTTGTTTCGTCATAAAACAATTATATTAGTTCATAGAGGCTTATTCGAAATAAAATAATACTGATTTATTAATATGCCAAAAATTAATAAGTAAAAGATTTAAAAAATGAATCAATTTATCGAACAAGTTCAAATAGTTACGATTATTTGAACAATTTTCTATTTCAAATCGTTATGACATTTTGTTTTGTCATCAAATAATTGTTTTTGCTCATACAAGCTTATTCCAAATAAAATGATATAAATTTATTGATGTTCCAAAAATTATTATGCAAAAATTTAAAAAATACATCTATTTTCTGAAAACGTTTAAATAGTATGACTATTTGAATAATTATCTATTTCAAATAGTTATGACTTTTTGTTTTGTCATAAACCAATTGTTTTTGTTCATGCAAGTGTTTTTGAAATAAATAATACTAGTTTATTAATATTTCAAAAATTAATAAGTAAAAAATTTTAAAAATACATATGTTTACCAAGAAAGTTTAAATAATTATGCTTGTTTGAACAAATATTTATTTCAAATAGTTATGATATTTTGTTTTATTGTAAAACAATTATTTCTATTTATACCATTTTATTTATAATAAAATAATACTAATTTATTAATATTTTGAAAATTAATAAGAGATTTAAAAAATAAATTTATTTACCGAACAAGTTCAAATAGTCATATCCATTTGAACAATTATCTATTTCAAATCATTATGAGCTTTTGTTTTGTCATAAAACAATCGTTTCTGTTCATGCAAAATTATTTTGAACAAAATAATACTGATTTATTAATATTTTGAAAATTAATAAGAGATTTGAAAACTAAATCTGTTTACCAAAACAATTTAAATAGTTATGACTATTTGAATAATTATTTATCTCAAATCGTTATGATCTTTATTTTGTCATAAAACAATTGTTCCTTGTCATATGAGCTTATTCGAATTAAAAATAATACTAATTTAAATATATTCCAAGAATTTATAAGAGATTTAAAAAATAAATGGGTTTGCCCAACCAGTTCAAATAGTTAAAACTATTAGAACAATTATATATTTTAAATCGCTGTAACCTTTTGTTTAGTTATATAATAATCGTATCATTCATATAAGCTTATTTGAAATAAAATAATACTAATTTATCAATATTCAAAAAATTAAAAAGCAAGAGATCTAAAAAAATAAATTTCTTTATCGAAAAAGTTCAAATAATTATGACTATTTGAGCAATTATCGATTTCAAATTGTTTTGACCTTTTGTTTTGTCATAAAACAATTGTTTTAGTTCATAAAAGCTTATCTAAAATAAACTAATACTACTTTATTATTATTTCAAAAGTTAATAAGTAAGAGGTTTAAAAAATAAATCAATTTATCGAATCAGTTCAAATAATTATGGCCATTTGAACAATTATCTATTTCAAATCATTATGAACATTTGTTTTGTCATAAAACAATTGTTTTTCATTAGACAAGCCTATTTGGAAGAAAATAACACTAATTTATTAATGTTTCAAACATTAATAAGTAAGAGATTTAAAAAATAAATATACTTACCAAACCAATTCAAATAGTTATAACTATCTGAACAATTGTATATTTCAAATCATTATAACTTTTTATTTTATCATAAAACAATTATTTATCTTCATACAAGCTTATTCGAAATAAAATAATACTAATCTACTAATATTATGAAAATTAAAAACTAAGAGATTTAAAAAATAAATTTGTTTGCCCAACCAATTCAAATAGTTAAGGTTATGTGAATAATTATCTATTTCAAATTGTTATGACTTTTTGTTTTGTCATAAAACAAATGTTTGGTTCATATATATTTGTTTGGAATAAAATAATATTAATTTATTAATATTTTAAAAATTAATAAGAGATTTAATTAATAAATCTGTTTACCAAAGTAGTTCAATTAGTTATAACAATTTGAATAATTATTTATTTCAAGTTGTTATGACCATTTGTTTTGTCATAAAATAATTGTTTCTATTAATACAATCTTGTTCAGAATAAAGTAATGCTAATTTATTAATATTATAAAACTTAATAGGCAACAGATTTAAAAAAGAAATCTGTTGGCTTGGCCAGTACAAATAGTTATAATTGTTTGAACAATTATCTATTTCAAATCGTTATGACCTTTTGTTTTGTCACAAAACAATTGTTTCTATTCGTACAAGCTAATTTGAAATACCATAATTCTAATTTATTAATATTCTAAAAATTAATAAGAGATTTAAAAACTAAATCTGTTTATCGAACAAGTTTAAATAGTTATGACTATTTGAACAATTACTTGTTTCAAATCGCTATAACCTTTTGTTTTGTCATAAAATAATTTTTCTATTCATACAAGCTTATTTCAATTAAAATAATACAAATTTATTAATATTCAGACAACTTAAAAGTAAAAGATTTAAAAAATAAATATGTTTACCAAATAAGTTCAAATAATTATGACTATTTGAACAATTTTTTATTTCAAATCGTTATGATTTTTTGTTTTGTCATAAAACAATTGTTTTTGTTCATACAAGCTTATTCAGACTAAAATAATATTAATTTATTAATATTTCAACAATTAATAAGTAAAAGATTTTAAAAATAAATATGTTTATAGAACAAGTTCAAATAGTCATAACTATTTGAATAATTATCTATTTCAAATCGTTATGACCTTTTGTTTCAACATAAAACAATTGTATTAGTTCATATTGGCTTATTCAAAATAAAATAATACTAATTTATTAATATTCCAAAAATTAATGAGTAAGAGATTTAAAATATGAATCTGTTTACCGAACAAGTTTAAATGCTTATAACCATTTGAGCAATTATCTATTTTAAATCATTATGACCTCTTGTTTTGTCATAAAATAATTATTTTTGTTCATACAAGCTTATTCTGAATAAAATAATATAAATTTATTAATATTCCAAAAATCAAAAAGTAAAAATTTACAATATAAATCCATTTTCTGAATAATTTCAAATAGTTATGACCATTTGAACAATTATCTCTTTCAAATAGATATGACCTTTTTGTTTTGTCATAAACCAATTATTTATGTTCATACAAGCGTATTCAAAACAAAATAATGCTAATTTATTAATATTCCAAAAATTATTAAGTAAAAATTTTAAAAAATAAATCTGTTTGCCGAGCAAGTTCGTATCGTTATGACTTTTGAACAATTATTTATTTCAAATAGTTATGATCTTTTATTTTGTCATAAAACAATTATTTTTATTCATATAAGTTTATTCAAAATAAAATAATATTAATTTATTACTATTCTAAAATTAATAGGTAGGAGATTTAAAAAGTAAATTTATTTATCGAATAACCTCAAATAGTCACATCCATTTGAACAATTATCTATTTGAAATCATTATGACTTTTTGTTTTGTCATAAAACAATTGTTTCTATTCATGCAAAATTATTTAGAATAAAATAATATTGATCTACTAATATTTTGAAAATTAACAAGAGATTTAAGAACTAAATTTACTTACCTAAAGAGTTCAAATAGTTATGACTATTTCAACAATTATCTATCTCAAATTGTTATGATCTTTATTTTTTCATAAAACAATTGTTTCTTTTCATACAAGCTTATTCAGATTAAAATAATACTAATTTAATAATATTCCAAGAATTAGTAAGTAAAAGATTTAAAAAATAAATGTGTTTGCTAAACCATTTCAAATAGTTAAGACTGTTAGAAGAGTTTACCTATTTGAAATTACTTTGACCATTTGTTTTATCGTAAAGAAAATGTTTTTGTTTATATAAGTTTGTTCAAAATAAAATAATATTAATTTATTAATGTTTTGAAAATTAATAAAAGATTTAGTAAATAAATCTGTTTACTAAACCAGTTTAATTAGTTATAACAATTTGAATAATTATTTATTTCAAGTCGTTATGACCATTTGTTTTATCATAAAACATTTGTTTCTATTAATACAATCTTATTCAGAATAAAGTAATGCTAATTTATTAATGTTCTAAAATTTTGTAAGTAACAAATTTAAAAAAAGAATCTATTGGCCTAACCAATACAAATAGTTATTACTGTTTGAACATATATTTATTTCAAATTGTTATGACCTTTTATTTTATCACAAAACAACTCTTTCTATTCGTACAAACAAATTCCAAATAATATAATTTTAATTTATTAATATTCCAAAAATTAATAAGTAAGAGATTTAAAAATTGAGTTTGTTTATCGAACAAGTTCAAATAGTTATGACTATGTAACAATTACATATTTCAAATCGCTATAATATTTTGTTTTGTCTTAAAATAATTTTTTCTATTCATACAAGCTTAATTTAATTAAAATAATACAAATTTATTAATATTTAGATAACTAATAGGTAAAAGATTTAAAAAATAAATCTGTTTATCAAATATTTTCAAATAGTTATAACTATTTGAACAATTATTTATTTTAAATCATAATGACTTTTTGTTTTGTCGTAAAACAATTATTTTGTTCATATAAGCCTGTTCGGATTAAAATAATATTAATTTTTTAATATTTCAACAATTAATAAGTAATAAATTTTCAAAATAAATATGTTTACCGAACAAGTTCAAATAGTCATAACTATTTGAATAATTATCTATTTCAAATCTCATAACTATTAGAATAATTATCTATTTCAAATCATTATGACTTTTTATTTCATCATAAAACAATTGTATTAGTTCAACAGGCTTATTCAAAATAAAAAAATACTAATTTATTAATATTTCAAAAATTAATGAATAGGAGATTTAAAATATGAATTTGTTTACAGCATAAGTTCAAAAGGTTATGACTATTTGAACAATTATCTATTTTAAACCGTTATGACATTTTGTTTTGTCATAAAATAATTTTTTATATTCATACAAGCTTATTTCAAATAAAATAATATAAGTTTATTAATATTCTAGAAATTAATAAGTAAAAATTTTAAAAATCTGTTTTCTAAATACATTCAAATAGTTATGACTATTTGAACGATTATGTATTTCAAAGAGTTAAGACCTTTTGTTTTGTCATAAACCAATTGTTTCTATTCATACAAGCATATTCGAAATAAAAATAATACTATTTTATTATTATTCCAAAAATTAATAAGTAAAAATTTTAAAAAATAAATATGTTTGACGAGCAAATTCATATTGTTATAACTGTTTGAACAATTATTTATTTCAAATAGTTATGATCTTTTGTTTTGTCATAAAACAATTATTTCTCTTCATACAAGTTTGGTCAGAATAGAATAATGTTATTTTATTAATATTTTAAAAATTAATAGGTAGAAAATTTAAAAAATTAATCCATTTACCGAATAAGTTTAAATAGTCATGACTTTTGAACAATTATTTATTTCAAATAGTTATGATCTTTTATTTTGTCATAAAACAATTATTTTTATTCATATAAGTTTATTCAAAATAAAATAATATTAATTTATTAATATTCTAAAATTAATAGGTAGGAGATTTAAAAAATAAATTTATTTATCGAATAACCTCAAATAGTCACATCCATTTGAACAATTATCTATTTGAAATCATTACAACTTTTTGTTTTGTCATAAAACAATTGTCTCTATTTGTGCAAAATTATTTAGAATAAAATAATATTGATCTATGAATATTTTAAAAAATAATAAAAGATTTTAAAACTAAATCTGTTTACCGAAACAGTTCAAATAGTTAGGATTATTTGAACAATTATCTATCTCACATCATTATGATCTTTATTTTGTCATAAAACAGTTGTTTCTTTTCATACAAGCTTATTCAAATTAAAATAATTAATTCAACAATATTCCAAAAATTAGTAAGAGATTTAAAAAATACATGTGTTTGCTGAACCAATTCAAATAGTTAAGACTATTAGAATAATTATCTATTTCAAATAGTACTAAACTTTTGTTTAGTCATAAAACAAATATTTTAGTTCTTACAAATTTATTCAAAATAAAATAATGCTAATTTATTAACATTTGAAAAATTAATGAGTAAGAGATTTAAAAAAAATAAATATGTTTACCGAACAAGTTTAAATAGATTTAACTATTTGAACAAGTATCCATTTAAAGTTGTTATGACCTTTTGTTTTGTCATAAAACAATTGTTTCAGTTCATAAAAACTTATCTGAAATAAAATAATAGTAGTTTTTTAATATTTCAAAAATTAATAAGTAAGGGATTTAAAAACTAATGATGTTTTTCAAACCAATTCAAATAGTTATGATTATTTGAACAAATATCAATCTCAAATCATTATGATATTTGTTTTCTCATAAAACAATTGTTTTTGATCATATAAGCTTATTTAGATAAAAATAATTCTAATTTAATAATATTCCAAAAATTAATATGAGATTTAAAAAATAAATGTGTTTGTCAAACTTGTTTAAATAGTTAAGACTATTAGAATAATTATCTATTTCAAATCGTTTTGACCTTTTATTTAATCATATAATAATTGTTTTAGTTTATACAAGCTTATTTGAAATAAAATAATACTAATTTATTACCATTTGAAAAAGTAATAAGCATGAGATTTGAAAAAATAAATCTATTTACCGAACAAGTTCAAATAGTTTAACCATTTGAACAATTATCTATTTAAAATATTTATGAAAATTTATTTTGTCATAAAACAATTGTGTTAGTTCATAAAATCTTATCCAAATAAAATAATACTACTTTATTAATATTTCAAAAGTTAATAACTAAAAGATTTAAAAAATAAATTAGTTTATCGAATTAGTTTAATTAATTAGGCCATTTGAACAGCTATCTATTTCAAATCGTTGCTACCTTTTGTTTTGTCATAAAACAATTGTTTTTCAACATACAAGCTTATTTGAAATAAAATAATCCTAATTTTTTAATATTTCAAGAATTAATAAGAGATTGAAAAAATAAATCTATTTGCCAAATCAATTTAAATAATTATGACTATTTGAACAATTATCTATTTCATAGTATTATAACATTATGTTCTATCATAAAACAGTTGTTTATGTTTATACAAGCTTATTCAAAATAAAATAATACTAAATTAGTAATATTTTGAAAATTAATAACTAAGAGAATTAAAAAATAAATCCATTTGCCAAACCAGTTCAAACATTTAAGACTATATGAACAATTATTTATTTGAAATTGTTATGACATTTTGTTTTGTCATAAAACAATTATTTTAGCTCATACAAGCTTATTTAGAATAGAATAAAACTAATTTTTAATATTTCAAAAATTTATAAGTAAGAGATTTAGAAAATAATTCTATTTACTGAACCATTCAAATAATTATAACTATTTGAGCAATTATCTATTTCAAATTGTTATTACTTTATGTTTTGTCATAAAAAAAATGTTTTTGTTAATATAAGTTTGTTCAAAAGAAAATAATACAAATTTATTAATATTTAGAAAAATTAATTAGTAAAAGATTTAAAAAGTAAATTTGCTTACCAAATATTTCAAATAGTTTTGACTATTTGAATAATTATGTATTTCAAATCATTATAACATTTTATTTTGTCATAAAACAATTGGTTTTGTTTATACTATTTTATTCAGAATAAAATAACACTAATTTAATAATATTTCAAAACTTAATAACCAAGAAAATTAAAAAATAAATCTAATTGCTGAACTAGTTCAAATAGTTAAGACTATATGAATGATTATTTATTTCAAATTGTTATGATTTTTTGTTATGTTGTAAAACAATTGTTTTGTTCATACATGCTTATTCGGATTAAAATAATACTAATTTAATAATATTTTAGAAATTAATAAGTAAGAGATTTAAAAAATAAATTTGTTTATTAAATCAATTCAAACGGTTAAGACTATTAGAATAATTATCTATTTCAAATCATTTTGACCTTTTGTTTAGTTATAAAACAATTGTTTCAGTTCATACAACCTTATTCAAAATAAATTAATACTAATTTTTTAACATTCAAAAAATCAATAACAAAAAGAGATTTAAAAAAAATCTGTTTACTGAACAAGTTCAAATGGTTACTACTATTTGAACAATTGTCTATTTACAATCATTAAAACCTTTTGATTTATCATAAAATAATTGTTTCAGTTAGTACAAGCTTAGATAGAATAAAATAATGATAATTTATTAAAATTTTCAAAATTAATAAGTAAGAAATTAAAAAAATAAATTTGTTTACCAAATAAGTTAAAATAATTATGTCCATTTGAACAATTATCTATTTGAAATTGTTATGATCTTTTTTTCTGTCATAAAACAATTGTTTTTGATCATAGAAGCTTATTCAAAATAAAATAATACTAATTTATTAATATTTCAAAATTTAATAAATAAGAGATTTGAAAAATAAATTTATTTATCGAACCAATTCAAATAGTTATGACTATTTGAACAATTTTCAATCTCAAACCGTTAAGATCTTTGTTTTGTTATAAAACAATTATTTTTTATCATAGAAGCTTATTCGGTTAAAAATAATACTAATTTAATAATATTTCAAAAATTAATAAGTCAAGAGATTTAAAAAATAAATATGCTTACAGAACCAGTTCAAATAGTTAAAACCATTAGAATAATTATCTATTTCATATCGTTATCATATTTTGTTTAGTCATAAAATATTTATTTCATATCTTACAAGCTTATTCGGAATAAAATAATTCAAATTTATTAACATTTGGAAAATTAATAAGCAAAAGATTTGAAAAATAAATCTGTTTATCGAACAAGTTCAAATAATTATGACTGCTTGAACAATTATTTACTTAAAATTGTTAGAACCTTTTGTTTTAACATAAAACAATTGTTTTAGTTTATAAAAGCTTATCCAAAATAAAATAATGGTAATTTCTTAATATTTTGAAAATTAATAAGCAAGAGCTTAAAAAAAAATAAATTTGTTTACCTAGCAAATTCAAATAGTTATGACTATTTGAACAATTATTTATTTAAAATTATTATGACCTTTTGTTTTGTCATAAAACAATTGTTTCAGTTCATACAAGCTAATTTGAAATAAAATAATACTATTTTATTAATATTCCAAAAATTAATAAGTGATTTAAAAAGTGAATCTATTTATCAAATTAGTTCAAATAATTATTGCCATTTCAATAATTATTTATTTCAAATCTTTGTTACCTTTTGTTTGGTCATATAACAAATGTTTTTTTATCATACAAGCTTATTCATAATAAAATAATACTCATTTATTAATCTTTTAAAAATTAATAAGTAAGAGATTTAAAAAATAAATCTATTTACTGAACCAATTCAAATAGTTATGACTATTTGAAAAATTGTATACTTCAAATCAATTATTTACAAAATAAACCTTTTTTCTATTATAAAATAATTATTTATGTTTATACAAAATTATTCGAAATAAAATACTACTAATCTAATCATTTTTCAAGAATTAATAGCTAAGAGATTTAAAATTAAATTTGTTTGTCGAACTAGTTCAAATTATTAAGACTATATGAACAATTATCTATTTAAAATTGTTACTACATTTTGTTTTGTCATAAAACAATATTTTCAATTCATACTAGCTTATTCAAAATAAAATAAAATAAATTTATTAATATTTCAAAAATTAATAAGTAAGAAATTTAAAAAATAATTTTGTTTACTTAATTAGTTCTAATAATTATGACTATTTGAATAATTATCTATTTCAAATCATTATAACTCATAGAACAAATGTTTTTGTTCATATAAGTTTGTTCAGGATAAAATAATACAAATCTATTAATATTTCAAAAATTAATAAGAGATTTAAAAAATTAAACTTTTTTTAATTTGGTTTTGTCATAAAAAAATTATTTCAGTTCATATAAACTTATTCGAAATAAAATAATATTAAGTCATTAATATTCCCAAAATTAGTAATTATGAGATTTTAAAAATGAAACTATTTACTGAACAAATTTAAATAACTATAACTATTTGAACAATTATCTATTTAGAATCGCGATAAGCTTTTGTTTTATCATAAAAAGATTTCATTTGTTCATACAAGCTTATTTCAAATAAAATAATACAAAATTGTTAATATTAAGACAATTAATAAGTAAAAGATTTAAAAAATAAATTTGTTTACCAAACAAGTTCAAATTGTTGTGACTATTTGAACAACAAATTGTTATAACTTTTTGTTTTGTCACAAAACAATTGTTTCTGTTCATACAAGCTCATTCAAATTAAAATAACATTAATTTTTTAATATTTCAACAATTAATAAGTAAAATATTTAAAAAATAAATATGTATACCGAACAATTTCAAATAGTCATGACTATTTGAATAATTACCCATTTCAAATCATTGTGACCTTTTATTTTGTAATAAAATAATTGTTTCAATAAATATAAGCTTATTTGAAATAAAATAATACTAATTTATTAATATTCCAAAAATTAGTGAGTAAGAGAACTAAAACAACGAATTTGTTTACCGAACAAGTTCAAATAGTTATGACTATCTGAACAATTATCTATTTCAAAACATTATGACCTTTTTATTTTGTCAGAAAACAATTGGTTCTATTCATCCAAGCTTATTTCCAATAAAATAATATATATTTATTAATATTCCAAAAATTAATAAGCAAAAATTTGAAAAATAAATTTGTTTTCTGAACAATGTTCAAATAGTTTTAACTATTTAAACAATTATCTATTTCAAATTGGTATGACCAATTGTTTTGTCATAAACCAATTGTTTTTGTTTATACAAGGTTATTCGGAGTGAAATAATACTAATTTATTAAAATTCCAAAAATTAATAAGTAAAAGATTTAAAAAATAAATCTATTTACTGAGTGAGTTCAAATAGTTATGACTATTTAAATAATGACTTATTTCAAATCATTATAATTTGTTGTTTTGTCTTAAAGCAGTTGTTTCTATTTGTAAAAGTTTATTTTGAATAAAATAAAACTAATTTATTAATATTCTAAAAATTAATAAGTTAGAGATTTAAAAAATAAATTTGTTTACCAAAGAAGTTAAATAGTCATGTCCATTTGAACCATCATCTATTTCAAATCATTAGACATTTTGTTTTGTCGTAAAATAATACCAATTTATTACTATTTCAAAAATTAATAAGGATTTAAAAAATAAATGTGTTTGCTGAACCAGTTCAAATAGTTAAGCCTATGAGAACAATTATCTATTTTAAATCATTCTAACCTTTTGTTTAATCATAAAATAATTGTTTCAGTTCATACATGTTTATTCGAAATGAAATAATACTAATTTATTAACAAAAAAATTTAATAAGCATGAAAATAAAAAAATAAATTTATTTACTGAACAATAACAAGTTCAAAAGTTATCATTATTTGAATAATTATCTATTTAAAATTGTTATGACCTTTTATTTTTATCGTAGAATAATTGTTTTAGTGTATAAAAAGCTTATCCAAAATAAAATAATATTACTTATTAGTATTTCAAAATTTCATAAGTTAGAGATTTAAAAAATAAATCAGTTTATTAAATTAGTTCAACTAATTATGGCCATTTGCATAATTATTTATTTTAAATCATTATGAACTTTTGTTTTGTCAAAAAATAATTGTTTGTCATCAGGCAAGCCTATTTAGTATAAAATAATAATAATTTACTAATATTTCAAAAATTAATAAGTAGGAGATATAAAAAATAAATTTGTTTACTGAACCAATTCAAATAGTTATGACTATTTGAACAATTTATATTTCATATTGCTATAATTATTTGTTATGCATAAAATAATTATTTCTATTCATACAAGTTTATTCGAAATAAAATAGTAGTAATGTAATAATATTCTAAAAATTAATAACTAAGAGATTTAAAAAATAAATTTATTTGTCAAACCAATTCAAATAGTTAAGGCTATATGAACAATTCTTTATTTCAAATCATTATGACCTTTTGTTTTATTATAAAACAATATTTTAAGTTCTTAGTAACTTACTCAAAATAAAATAAAACAAATTTATTAATATTTCAAAAATTAATAAGTAAGAGATTTAAAAAATAATTTTGTTTATCGAACCAGTTCAAATAATTATGACTATTTGAACAATTATCTATTTCAAATTATTATTACCTTTTGTTTTGTCATAAAATAAATGCTTTTGTTCATATAAGTTTATTTGGAATAAAATAATATTAATTTATTAATATTTTGAAAATTAAGAAGAGATTTAAAAAATAAATCCATTTACTAAACTAGTTTAATTAGTTATAACTATTTCAATAATTATTTATTTCAAATCATGATGACCATTTGTTTTGTCATAAAAGAATTGTTTCTGTTCATATAGTCTTATTTGGAATAAAGTAATACTATTTTATTATTATTCTGAAAATTAATATGTAACGTACTTAAAAAATGAATTTGTTGGCTTGACCAGTGCAAATAGTTATGACTGTTTGAACAATTATCTATTTTAAATCATTATGACCTTTTATTTTATCACAAAACAATTGTTTCTATTTGTACAAGCTTATCCAAAATAACACAATTCTAATTTATTAATATTCCAAAAATTAATAAGTAAGAAATTTAAAAAATAAAGCTGATTACTAAACAAGTTCAAATAGTTATGAATATTTTAACAATTATCTATTTCAAATCGCTATAATTTTTTGTTTCTCATAAAATAATTTTTTCTATTCATACAAGTTTATTTAAAATAAAATTATACAAATTTATTAATATTCAGACAATTAACAAGTAAAAGATTAAAAAAATATATCTGTTTACCGAATAATTTTAAATATTTATGACAATTTAAATAATTATTTATTTCAAATCGTTATGACTTTTTGTTTTGTAATAAAATAATTGTTTTTCTCCATATACGCTTATTCAGATTAAAATAATATTAATTTATTAATATTTCGACAATAAATAAGTAAAAGATTTTAAAAATAAATATGTTTGTCGAATAAGTTCAAATAGTCATAAGTATTTGAGTAATTATCTATTTATGATCGTTATGACTTTTTGTTTCATCATAAAACAATTGTATCAGTTCACATAGGCTTATTCAAATTAAATAATACTAATTTATTAATATTCCAAAAATTAAAGAGTAAGAGTTTTAAAAAAATGAAACTATTTACTGAACAAGTTCAAATAGTTATGATTATTTGAACAATTATCTATTTAAAATTGTTATGACCTTTTGTTTTGTCATTAAACAATTGTTTCTATTCATACAATGTTATTTTGAATAAAATAATATAAATTTATTAATATTTCAAAAATTAATAAGTAAAATTTTAAAACTAAATAAGTTGTCTGAACATATTCAAATGGTTAAGACTATTTGAACAATTATCTATTTCAAATAGTTATGATCTTTTGTTTTCATAAACTGATTGTTTCTGTTCATACAAGCATATTCAAAATAAAATAATACTAGTTTAGTAATATTCTAAAAATTGATAAGTAAAAGATTTAAAAAATAAGTTTGTTTACCAAACAAGTTCAAATAGTTATGATTGTTTAAACAATTATTTATTTAAAATAGTTATGATCTTTTTTTTTGTTATAAAATAATTATTTTAGCTCATACAAGCTTATCCAAAAAAAAATTAATACTACTTTATTAATATTTCAAAAGTTAATAAGTAAGAGATTTAAAAAATAAATTAGTTTACTAAAACAGTTTAAATAATTATGGCTATTTGAACTACTATGTATTGCAAATCATTATTACTTTTTGTTTTGTCTTAAAATAATGGCTTTTCAATATACAAGCTTATTCGAAAGAAAATAATACTAATTTATTAGTATTGAAAGATTAATAAGAGATTTAAAATGTAAATATATTTACCGAACCGATTCAAATAGTTATTACTATTTGATCTTTTGTTTTGTTGTAAAACAATTGTTTCTATTTGTATAAGTTTATTTGAAATAAAACTAATACTAATTTATTAATATTCTAAAAATTAATAAGTTGGAGATTTAAAAAATAAATCTGTCTACCAAATAAGTTCAAATAGTCATGTCCATTTAAACTATTATCTATTTCAAATCATTATGAAATTTTGTTTTGTCATAAAACAATTGCTTTAATTCATACAAAATTATTTAAAATAAAATAATACTAATTCATTAATATTTCAAAAACTAATAAGACATTTAAAACCTAAATTTGTTTACTAAACAAATTTAAATAGTTATGACAATTTGAACAATTATCTATCTCAAATCATTATGATTTTTATTTTGTCATAAAACAATTGTTTCTATTCATACAAGCTTATTTGGAGTAAAATATTAGCTAAACTAATAATATTCTAAAATTAATAAGTAAGAGATTTAAAATATAAAAGTGTTTGTCGAACCAATTCAAATAGTGAAGACTATTAGAATAAATATCTATTTCAAATTGTTCTAACCTTTTGTTTAGTAATAAAAAAATTGTTTCAATTTATACATGCTTATTCAAAATAAAATAATACTATTTTATTAACATTCAAAAAATTAATAAGCAAGAAATTTTAAGAAATAAGTTTGTTTACCGAATAAGTTCAAATAGTTATGACTATTTGAACAATTATCTATTTAAAATCCTTATGACATTTTGTTTTATCATAAAATAATTGTTTCAGTTCATAAAAGCCTATCCAAAATAAAATAATGTTACTTTATTAATATTTCAAAAATTAAAAAGTTAGAGATTTAAAAAATAAATCAATTTATTGAATTAGTTCAAATAATTATGGCCATTTGAATAATTATCTATTTTAAATTGTTATGAACTTTTGTTTTGTCATAAAACAATTATTTTTCATCATGCAAGTCTATTCAGAATAAAATAATATTAATTCATTAATATTTCAAAAATTGATATGTAGGAGATTTAAAAAATAATTATGTTTACCGAACTAGTTCAAATAGTCATAACTTTTTGAACAATTATATATTTCAAATCGTTATAACATTTTGTTTTATCATAAAACAATTATTTATCTTGATACAAACTTATTAGAAATAAAATAGCACTAATCTAATAATATTATGAAAATTAATAACTAAGAGATTTAAAAAATAAATTTGCTTGCTAAACCAATTTAAATAGTTAAGACAATATGGATAATTATATATTTCAAATCGTTATGACCTTTTATTTTGTTGTAAAACAAATGTTTTTGTTCATATAAGTTTGTTTGAAATAAAATAATATTAATTTATTAATATTTCAAAAATTAATAAAAGATTTAATAAATAAATAAATTTGTTTACTAAGCCAGTTCAAGAAGTTATAACTATTTGAACAATTATTTATTTCAAATTGTTATGACCATTTGTTTTGTCATAAAAGAATTTATTCGGAATATCATAATTCTAATTTACTAATATTTCAAAAATTAATAAGTAAGAGATTTAAAAACTGAATCTGTTTATTGAACAAGTTTAAATAGTTATGACTATTTGAACAATTATCTATTTTAAATCACTATAACATTTTGTTTTGTCATAAAATAATTTTTTATATTCATACAAGCTTATTTGAATTAAAATAATACAAATTATTAATATTCGGACAATTAATAAGTATAAGATTTAAAAAATAACTCTGTTTACTGAATAAATTCAAATAGTTATGACTATTTGAACAATTATTTATCTTAAATCATTATGACTTTTTTGTTTTGTCATAAAATAATTATTTTGGTTCATACAAGCTTATTCAAATTAAAATAATATTAATTTATTAATATTTTGACATTTAATAAGTAAAAGATTTTAAAAATAAATATGTTTACCGAACAAGTTTAAAGAGTCAAAACTATTTGAATAATTATCTATTTCAAATCGTTATAACCTTTTGTTTCATCATAAAACAATTATATCAGTTCATATAGGCTTATTCAAAATAAAATAAAACTAATTTATTAATATTGAAAAAATTAATTAGTAAGAGATTTAAAAAGTAATTCAATTTACCGAACAAGTTTAGATAGTTACAATTAATTGAACAATTTTCTATTTCAAATCGTTATGACATTTTGTTTTGTCATAAAATAATTATTTCTATTCATACAAGCTTATTTCAAATAAAATAATATAAATTTATTAATATTCTAAAAATTAATAAGTAAAAATTTTAAAAACACATCTATTTTCTGATCACGTTCAAATAGTTATGACTATTTGAACAATTATCTAGTTCAAATAATTATGACCTTTTGTTTTTTCATAAACTAATTGTTTCTATTCATACAAGTGTTTGCGAAATAAAGAATACTAGTTTATTAATATTGCAAAAATTAATAAGTAAAACATTTAAAAAATAAATTTATTTACCAAACAAGTTTAAATAGTTATGCCTGTTTGAACAAATATTTATTTCCAATAGTTATGATCTTTTGTTTTGTCATAAAATAATTATTTCTATTTATACTAGTTTATTTAGAATAAAATAATACTAATTTATTAATATTTTAAAAGTTAATAGGTAGGAGATTTAAAAAATAAATCTATTTACCGAATAAGTTCAAATAGTTATATTCATTTGAATAATTATCTATTTCAAATCGTTATGAGCTTTTGCTTTGTCATAAAACAATTGTTTCTGTTTATGCAAAATTATTCAGAATAAAATAATACTGATTTATTAATATTTTAAAAATTAATAAGAAATTTAAAAACTAAATCTGTTTATCAAAATAGTTTAAATAGTTATGACTATTTGAACAATTATTTATCTCAAATCGTTATGATTTTTATTTTGTCATAAAATAAAAATTTTTTTTCATACAACCTTATTTAGATTAAAATAATACTAATTTAAATATATTCCAAAAATTTATAAGAGATTTAAAAAATAAATTTGTCTACTAAACTGGTTCAAATAGTAAAGATTATTAAAACAATTATCTATTTCAAATCGCTCTAACCTTTTGTTGAGTTATATAATAATTGTTTCATTATTACAAGCTTATTTAGAATAAAATAATTCTAATTTATTAATATTTAAAAAATCAATAAGCGAGAAATCTGAAAAAATAAATTTGTTTATCGAAAAAGTTCAAATAATTATGACTATTTGAACAATTATTGATTTCAAATCGTTATGATTTTTTGTTTTGTTATAAAACAATTGTTTTAGTTCATAAAAGCTTATCCACAATAAAATAATACTACTGTATTATTATTTCAAAAGTTATTAAGTAAGAGATTTAAAAAATAAATCAGTTTATTGAATCAGTTTAAATAATTATGGCCGTTTGAACAATTATCTATTTGAAATCATTATGAACTTTTGTTTTATCCTAAAACAATTATTTTTCATTAGACTAGCCTATTTGGAAGAAAATAATACTAATTTATTAATATGTCAAACATTAATAAGTAGGAGATTTAAAAACTAAATATACTTACTAAACCAGTTCAAATAGTTATGATTATTTGAGCAATTATATATTTCAAATCATTATAACCTTTTGTTTTATCATAGAACAATTATTTATCTTCATACAAGTTTATTTGAAATAATGTAATACTAATCTACTAATATTATGAAAATTAAAAACTAAGAGATTTAAAAAATAAATTTGTTTGCTCAACCAATTCAAATAGTTAAGGTTATATGAATAATTATCTATTTCTAATTGTTATGACCTTTTGTTTTGTCGTAAAACAAATGTTTTTATTCATATAAGTTTGTTTGAAATAAAATAATATTAATTTATTAATATGTCAAAAATTAATAAGAGATATAATAAATAAATCAGTTTACCAAACTAGTTCAATTAGTTATAATAATGTGAACAATTATTTATTTTAAGTCGTTATGACTATTTGTTTTGTTATAAAATAATTGTTTCTATTAATATAATCTTATTTGAAATAAAGTAATGTTAATTTATTAATATTCTAAAACTTAATAAGTAATGAATTTAAAAAAGAAATCTGTTGGCATGACCGGTACAAATATTATAACTATTTGAACAATTATTTATTTCAAATCGTTATGATCTTTTTTTTTTATCACAAAATAATTGTTTCTGTTCGTATGAGCTAATTCGGAATAACATAATTCTAATTTATTAATATTCCAAAAATTAATAAGAAAGGGATTTGAAAACTGAATCTGCTTATCGAACAAGTTCAAATAGTTATGACTATTTGAACAATTACTTGTTTCAAATTGCTATAACATTTTGTTTTGTCATAAAATATTTTTTTCTATTCATACAAGCTTAGTTCAATTAAAAAATACAAATTTATTAATATTCAAACAACTTAAAAGTAAAAGATTTAAAAAAATAAATCTGTTTACTGAATAAATTCAAATAATTATGTCTTTTTGAACAATTATTAATTTCAAATCATTATGACCTTTTGTTTTGTCGTAAAACAATTGTTTTTGTTCATACCAGCTTATTCGGATTAAAATAATATTAATTTATTAATATTTTAACAATTAATAAGTAAAAGATTTTTAAAATAAATATGTTTATAGAAAAAGTTTTAATAGTTATTAAAATAATATTAATTTATTAATATTTGAACAATTAATAAGTAAAAGATTTTAAAAATAAATATGTTTATAGAAAAAGTTCAAATAGTCATAACTATTTGAATAATTATCTATTTCAAATCTCATAACTATTTGAATAATTATCTATTTGAAATCATTACGACCTTTTGTTTAGCATAAAATAATTGTATTAGTTCATATAGGCTTATTCAAAATAAAATAATACTAATTTATTAATATTTGAAAATTAATGAGTAAGAGATTTAAAATATTAATCTATTTATTGAATAAGTTTAAATGGTTATGACTATTTAAACAATTATCTATTTCAAATCGTTATAACCTTTGGTTTTGTCATAAAATAATTGTTTTGTCCATACAAACTTATTTTTAATAAAATAATATAAATTTATTAATATTCTAAAAATTAATAAGTAAAAATTTACAAAATAAATATATTTTTTGAACAATTTCAAATAGTTATGACTATTTGAATAATTATCTCTTTCAAATAGATATGACCTTTTTGTTTTTGTTATAAACCAATTGTTTTTGTTCATACAAGCATATTCAAAATAAAATAATACTAATTTATTAATATTCCAAAAATTAATAAGTAAAAATTTTAAAAAATAAATATAGTTACCAAGCAAGTTCATATCATTATGACTATTTGAACAATTATTTATTTCAAATAGTTATGATCTTTTGTTTTGTCATAAAACAATCATTTATATTCATACAAATTTGTTCAAAATAAAATAATTCTAATTTATTAATATTCTAAAATTAATAGGTAGGAGATTTAAAAAATAAATCTGTTTACTGAACAAGTTCAAATAGTCATATCCATTTGAACAATTATCTATTTGAAATTGTTATGACTTTTTGTTTTGTCATAAAACAATTGTTTTTATTCATGCAAAATTATTCAGAATAAAATAATACCGATCTATTAATATTTTGAAATTAGTAAGAGATTTAAAAACTAAATTTATTTACCGAAACAGTTCAAATAGTTATGACTATTTGAACAATTATCTATCTCAAATCGTTATGATCTTTATTTTGTCATAAAACAAATGTTTTTGTTCATATAAGTTTATTCAAAATAAAATAATATTAATTTATTAATTTTTTAAAAATTAATAAGAGATTTAGTAAATAAATTTGTTTACCAAACTAGTTTAATTAGTTATAATAATTTGAATAATTATTTATTTCAAGTCATTATGACCATTTGTTTTGTCATAAACAATTGTTTCTATTAATACAATCTTATTCGAATAAAGTAATGCTAATTCATTAATATTCTAAAATTTAATAGGTAGTGGATTTAAAAAAAGAATCAATTGGCCTAGCCAGTACAAATAGTTATAATTGTTCGAACAATTATCTATTTCAAATTTTTATGACCTTTTATTTTGTCACAAAACAACTCTTTCTATTCGTACAAGCTGATTCCAAATAAAGTAATGCTAATTTATTAATATTCTAAAAATTAATAAGTAACGGATTTAAAAAAATGAATTTGTTGGCCTGACTAATGCAAATAGTTATGACTATTTGAACAATTATCTATTTCAAATCGTTATGACATTTGTTTTATCGCAAAAAAATTGTTTCTATTCATACAAGCTTATCCAAAATAACATAATTCTAATTTATTGATATTCTAAAAATTAATAAGTAAGAGATTTAAAAAATGAATCTGTTTACCGAACAAGTTCAAATAGTTATGACTATTTGAATAATTATCTATTTCAAATCGCTATAACCTTTTGTTTTATCATAAAATAATTTTTTTCTATTCATATAGGTTTATTTAAAATAAAATTATATAAATTTATTAATATTCAAATAATTAATAAGTAAAAGATTAAAAAAATAAATCTATTTACCGAATAAGTTCAAATAGTTATGACTATTTAAACAATTATTTATTTCAAATCATTATGACTTTTTGTTTTGTTATAAAATAATTGTTTTTCTCCATACAAACTTATTTAGATTAAAATAATATTTATTTATTAATATTTCAATAATTAATAAGTAAAAGATTTTAAAAATAAATATTTTTATCGAACAAGTTCAAATAGTCATAACTATTTGAGTAATTATCTATTTAGAATCATTATGATCTTTTGGTTTATCATAAAACAATTGTATCAGTTCATATAGGCCTATTTGAAATAAAATAATACTAATTTATTAATATTCTGAAAATTAATGAGTAAGAGTTTTAAAAAATGAAACTATTTACCAAACAAGTTTAAATAGTTATGATTATTTGAACAATTATCTATTATGACTTTTTATTTTGTCATAAAACAATTGTTTCTATTTATACGAGCTTATTTCAAATAAAATAATACAAATTTATTAATAGTTCAAAAATTAATAAGTAAAAATTTAAAACATAAATAAGTTTTCTGAACACATTCAAATAGTATGACTATTTGAACAATTATCTATGTCAAATAGTTATAACCTTTTATTTGTCATAAACCAATTGTGTCTATTCATATGGGCATATTCAAAATAAAATAATACTAGTTTATTAATATTCCAAAAATTGATAAGTAAAAGATTTAAAAAATAAATTTATTTACCGAACAAGTTAAATTAGTTATGATTGTTTGAACAATTATTTATTTAAAATAGTTATGATCTTTTGTTTTGTCATAAAACAATTGTTTCTATTCGTACAAGTTTATTTGGAATAAAATAATACTAATTTATTAATTTCTGAAAATTAAAATATAATAGATTTAAAAAATAAATTTGTTTACTAAACAAGATCAAATAGTTATGACTATTTGAACAATTATCTATTTCCAATTGTTATAACCTTTTGTTCTATAATAAAACAATTGTTTTTTTTTTCATATAAGCTTATTCGAAATAAAATAATACTAATTTAGTAATATTCTAAAAATTAATAACTATGAGATTTAAAAATTAAATCTCTTTGCCAAACCAATTCAAACAATTAAGACTATATAAACAATTATTTATTTCAAATTGTTATGACCATTTGTTTAGTCATAAAACAATTATTTTAGCTCATACTAGATTATCCAAAAAAATAATAATAATACTACTTTATTAATATTTCAAAGTTAACAAGTAAGAAATTTAAAAAATAAATCAGTTTACCAAAACAGTTCAAATAATTATGACCATTTAAACAACTACCTATTTCAAATCATTATTACTTTTTGCTTTGTCTTAAAATAATTGCTTTTCAACACACAAACCTATTTGAAATAAAATAATATTAATTTATTAATATTTAAAGAATTAATAAGAGATTTAAAAAGTAAGTATGTTTATTGAACCAATTCAAATAGTTATTAATATTTGAACAATTATCTATTTCAAATTGTTATAACATTTTGTTCTATCATAAAAGAATTATTTTTGTTTATACGGCTTATTCAGAATAAAATAATACTAATTTAGTAATATTCTAAAAATTAATAAGTAAGAGAGTTAAAAAAATTTATTTGCCAAACCAATTAATACAGTTAAAACTATATGAATAATTATTTATTTCAAATTATTATGACCTTTTATTTTGTCATAAAACAATTATTTCAGCTCATACAAGCTTATTATGTAGAATAAAATAAAACTAATTTATTACTATTTCAAAAATTTAGTAAGAGATTTAGAAAATAATTCTATTTACTGAACCAATTCAAATTAATATAACTATTTGAACAATTATCAATTTCAAATCATTATTACTTTTGTTTTGTCATAAAACAATTGTTTTTGTTAATATAAGTTTGTTTGAAATAAAATAATACTAATTTATTAATATTTAGAAAATTAATCAGTAAGAGATTTAAAAAGTAAATCTATTTACCAAACAATTTCAAATAGTTTTGACTATTTCAATAATTATCTAATTCAAATCGTTATAACATTTTATTCTGTCATCAAACAATTAGTTTTATTTATACTATTTTATTCGAAATAAAATAATGCTAATTTAATAATATTTCAAAACTTAATAACCAAGAAAATTAAAAAATAAATTTGATTGCCAAACAAATTCAAATAGTTAAGACTATGGGAACAATTATCTATTTCAAATTATTATGACCTTTTATTTTGTCATAAAACAATTATTTTATTCGTACAAGCTTATTCATATTAAAATAATACTAATTTAATAATAGTTCAAAAATTAATAAGTAAGAGATTTAAAAAAATAAATTTGTTTACCGAATCAATTCAAATGGTTAAAACTATTAGAACAATTATCTATTTCAAATCGTTTTGACTTTTTGTTTAGTCATAAAATAACTGTTTCAGTTCAACCTAGCTTGTTTAGAATAAATTAATACTAATTTATTAACATTCAAAAAATTAATAAGAAAGAGATTTAAAAAAATAAATCTATTTACCGAACAAGTTCAAATAGTTGTTACTATTTGAACAATTATCTATTTAGAATTGTTATAACTTTTTGATTTGTCGTAAAAAACTGTTTTAGTTAATACAAGCTTATTTTGAATAAAATAATACAAATTTATTAATATGAAGACAATTAATAATAAAAGATTTAAAAAATAAATATGTTTACTGAACAAGTTCAAATCGTTATGACTATTTAAACAATTATTTATTTCAACTTGTTATGACTTTTTGTTTTGTCATAAAACAATTGTTTCTATTTATTAGCCTTGAATTCATCCTTATTTTGAAATGACAAAACATTAAGCTAAATAATCTTGATCAAGATTTTGAAAAATATTTATTTAGTATATGTTTTTAAATTTTATATTTTGGTACTAAATAAATAATATGATTTTCAAAGTTTAAACAAACCTTTCTTGGTTTCATATTTCTCAAATCAAAACTATCTTTAAAGATTATTTATTTGAGCTTAAATGAAAGTTTAATTGTTGTTTTTAAAGTGAACTAATTCATTTTGGACTTACTACAATTTTGATAATATTGGTTTTGAGAAATAGATTAACTTAAGAAAGTTGTTTTACAAGAACAAAGTTTTCCAACATTGAACTTGTTTTTTTTTTTTGGTATTAATTCAAAGTTTTAATATTTGAATTTTATATGGTTGGAAAGCTCTTTGAGTCTACTTTCTAATCTATTGAACAAAATCAAAATCCAAATTTTCTAAGAAAAGATTTTGAATTTTACTAGACATTCTATAGTTGTCTAAAAACTACATAAGGGGTAGGTTTGAAAATCCACTATAATTCGTACACAATGAATTAGGTGATGAATTTTATATGGATAGAAATCTCTTTAAGTCTAGTTTCTAAATCTTCAAACGGTTTGTGATTTGGATTAATATAACTCAAGATATGATCAAATTAGTGAGTAGAGTGCAAAATAGGTTATAACAGAGCAACTTGACAGGATCAATCCCTTGGGTTACAGGATCGATCCCCTAGCTGAATCAATCAATCCCCTCAAGGAATGGAACAATCAAGCTGTGATTTTCAAAGGCAAATTGGTTCAAAACATGAACCAATCGATCCTCTCATGGAAGGGATCGATCGGGTCATGCCCAAAATGTGTCTAATGACTAGTTTCTCAAGCATTTAATGGCTATTTTCTTCTCCCAAGCATCTCCAATGGCTAGCTCTTCATTTTTTCTATATATTGGTGACTCCAACACACCAAGTACATGGATGAAGTAAGAGAACAAGTGTTAACAAGTTATATTTTCATTTTCTTTTAGAATAAAGAGTTTTTATAGCTTAAGTTCAATATCCTTTGTATTTCTTGTATCCAAATTATTGTTGTTCTTCATTCATCACATTTTTTTATACTTCATTAGGCAAACATTCAACCTTGAGAGGTATTTTAGTTTACAAAAATTATTTGGGTTATCTTATAAGCAAGGGGTGAGATATCCTCTTGATATTGTAAGGATAGAGGTTGATATCTAAGCCTTGAGAAAACGATAGATATTTAGTATAAGATAGGTTTGTATCTTGTAAGAGTTTTTCTTCAAGTAATGGATTAAAGCCTTGGTGTGAACAACCAAGAGAGAGGATGTATGTGCCATATGGAGAATGATCAAACTTCTATAAATAATTATGTTTGATTTCTCTATCCCTATCTCTTTACTATTTATTGTTGTTTATATTTGATATTAGGTTCATTAATTGTTATTGTTTTGCATTATATTTTCACTAAAAGTGCTTATTGTTTTAATTTTCATTCAATTATATTGAAATCATTTGTTTGGGAAGAATTTGGAGAAATCCAATTCACCCACCTCTTGGATCACCATCTCACCTAAAAAGCTAACAATTGGTATAAGAGCTTTGGTCTTTTTTTGTAGGTTTAACCACCTTAAGTAATGATCCTATGGCTCAATTTTGGTTCCAAGATGGTGAGAAAGTCCTTAAAGCTCTTATGGTTGATAAATTTGAATTTTGTGAATGGAAAATAAGGATAAAGGTGTTCATTATGGCTCAAGATTTTGGAGCATGGAATATGATGAAAAAAAGGCTTAATACTCCTTCCAAAGATGCAAAATATATGAAGCAAATAATAGATGATGCAAAGGTCAAGTACATTCTCTATGAAGCTTTAGATGATTACAACTTCAACTTGGTATCAAAATGCTCAACCTCAAATGAGATATGGAGGAAGTTGAATGAGCTACATGAAAGACAAATTTCCAATCAACATCCATAATGTTTTATAGCTATTGAGGAACCAAAGGTAACCTCTAACTCTTGTGATTCATAGCCTTATACTTTTGATGAGTTACAAGATGCTTACAATGATTTAGTAATTGAGTTTGAAAATATGCATTTGAAACATAAGAAAATGATTTCAAAATTGAATGTTAAAAATGACCTTTTGATGAATGCAAAAAATGTTTTAGAAAAAGAAAATGAAAAGTTAAAAATAGATTTAAAAACTTTTCAAAGTAGAAAAGAATTTTTAGAAAAAGAAAATTTTGATTTGAAAAAGAAATTTGATGAATTGATGAATGATAAAGCTTTTAAAAAGTTCATTAAGTACTAAAATGATTAAATGCAATTTTTGTAATTTTTATGGTCATACTATACATACTTATCCTATTAAAAGAAAAGTCCCATTAGAATTAGACAAGTATGGGTTCCAAAAGGAACAAAGACTCAGTGATTAACTCCCAAAGACCCAAAGCAATTTGGGTACCAAAAATCAAATGAGATTGTCTTGTGTAGGTGTGCTAGAGCAAGGAGCTACAATGTGAGTTGAAGATTAAATACTCTAGACACACAATGGAGATGGGTAACCTCTAAACTTTTATTTTAAGTGAATATGAAATTGTGATTGTTGAACATGCCTATATGACCATGATGTTTAAAAATTGCTCAATTTGTTTATAGTGCTTGGATCTTGTGAAATATTATTTAAATTTGATTATGTTATTCTCAATTTTTTTAAATCTTAATTTGTGATTTTACAAATTGATGATCATCTTGTGCCTAAATCATATATATTAATGTTTGATTGTTCATCTCTTGATGTTTATTTTTGTGCTTAAATGTTTTATTAATTTTGTGCAATATTTTGGATCTTTGTGCTCAATTGATGTATCTCTTGATTTGTGAATTTGAATATGATGAACTACTTGTTTGTAAATGAAATATGTTATTAGTTCATCTATTATTCTTGTCAAATGTGTGCATATATGATAAATATGATTTTTTTTACTTGAAATGGCTGAAATATGACTTAAGTAAATGATTTTCTTATTATGCTTATTTTTAGTTTAAGTTATTGTTGATTATGGCCTATAATTTGTGTAGACATATTTAAGCTTTTGTGCTAAAATTCTCTTGAATATTTTTTTGATGATAAATATGTCTTCCTTGAGTTTTTAGTTTTTATATGGCCTAAAATTTATTTTGACATATTCTTTGGTGATTTATTGAATATACATGAATATTGAATATGTCATCTTTATGTTCAACATTTCTAAATGATCTAGAAAGGATTTATGTTTTGCACATTACATGAAAACTTTAGCTTTAGTGCCAATATTGTGATATTTATGCTTAACTTGATATATGGCCTCTAGCTTAAGTATATATCTCCCTTGCAATTGGCAACTTGTGCTTAGTGAATAAATTTTCTTTTGCCTAAAATGACTTAGAATATGGAATTGTTTTTTAACAATTGGTATAACTTTTATCTATTGATTTTCTTGGTGTTTCTAATGAAAATATTTTGTCAAAAATTTTTTCTAAGTCTATGCTAGGAGAACTTGAAATGAGCATGAATAAGCCTACATTTTAAGAATTTCAAGCATAGCAAGCAAAGCATGTTATCTTCATCAATCAAGCCCAAGTACCTAAAAGACTATCTCAAATGATATGGAATGGAAGATTCAAAGCCTCACTCAACTACAATGAGCACAACATCATAGCTTGATAAGGATTGAGGTAATTATATTGAATCTATTCTATGTGCCTATGATTTATAATGTTTAATACATGATTTGATAAATGCTTGCTTTAATATGTGCAAAAATGAGATATTATGTTTGAATTAGTGAACACTTTGCACAAATTAATCACCAAGCTACTTGATAGAATTTGTCTTAACATTGTTAAATGCTTGGATTGATTAATATTCATGCTTAGTTCTTGATTCCTTTGATTACTAGTTTTTTTACTGCATGAATATTCATTTGAATCTTTGGATATGGATATGAGTTAAATAAATTGATTTTTTTTGTACATGTTCAGTGATTGAGTCCATTGAGATAGCATGTACCATATTGTGTCTAAAGGTTTGCATTTTTTTTTTTTGGGTATATTGATATACATTTTGAAATGTTCTTGCATATGCTTGTGTGATTTTGTTTGAAATAAATATATGTTTGATTACTTGCATATGCTTAGATTAAGTACATTGCTATGCATTGAAATAATTTGGATTATAATTGAATAATTACGCTTTCATTATTTCTTTGCTATAGCATATGTGCTCATCATGTTTGAAAAATCATGTTTATATAATCTTTGTTAGGACATGATGATTGAACATCATTGCTCATCAGTACTTATGATTTATTATATACATGTAAGCTTTTGGTTCTTGTTTGGATAGGATAGCTTATGAAAGATTACTATTATCATTTATGCCTGTATTCAATGAATCTTTCATATATTTAAAGTATGTTTGTTCTATGAAAATTGTTGAATAAAATTGGTAACAATTGGTAACAATTGGTAACAATTGATATCAAAATTGCTAAAGATTTTTTTTAAAACTTTCATAGATGTTTATTTATGTGCCTATCCTTGATATAGCTTGTACCTTTCATGCAAAATTGTGTGTGCCTTATATTGGTTAATCCTTACTTTGAAAATGAGAAGAAATTATAGAATACAATTTTGTTTGATTTATTTTGTGATAACAATTGGTTTGCTTTATCATAACATATCTTTAACAATTGGTATTCATAACAATTGATATGAGCTTGTATGCGTGTGCTTGAATTTTTGCCTAATTGCTATTGATGTTTTAGGTTCTAAGCACATCTTTTATGATTTATGAATAGGTTGCATATCTTTTATTATCCTTTTGCTCATAAATTTCATGTAGTTAGGTTGAATGAATGATTTTGATCTATAACATTTTAATTGGATACACTTATGGTTTTGTGCTTGAATATATTTATGTGAACTTCATTGTGAATATTATACTTGATTACATGCATTCAAAATACTCTTGATATTATTGGTATCAAGCATTTTGTCCCATGCCTTGAATTGATCTCTCTTTCTTTTGAAATGACAAAAAGGGGGAGAGAGTTTAGAGATATTTCTTCTTGTATGCTTATAGCAATTGATATAGGAGCTTAAACATTTGGTATAAAAAGCATAAACAAAAAAGAGGAGAAATGTTTTATGAATATATTTGTTAATGATGCCTCTTTGTGTTTATTTACTCATTAATTTGCTCATGCCTTATTGTTATGACAAAAAGGGGGAAAAATATTATATGGACAAATTTGCTCGTGCTTGACATGCAAATGTTTGATTGTGCTTATTTCGTATATTTGACTAACATATGTTTGTTGAGTTGTGTTGGATTAGGATGTATAAATTGAGGGGGAGTTTTGCCATGCATTCTTTAAGGGGGAGTTTTTCAAAATCTTTTTCAAAATCTTACATGTCTTAAAGAAAGTGTTTTTTTATCAAGCAAATTTATCTTTAAGTTTTGTCATATTAAAAAAGGGGAGATGGTTAGCCTTGAATTGATTCTTATTTTGAAATGACAAAATATTAAACTAAATAAGCTTGATCAAGATTTTGAAAAAGATTCATTTAGTATATGTTTTTAAATTTTATATGTTGGTACTAAATAAATAATATGATTTTCAAAGTTTAAACAAACCTTTCTTGGTTTTATATTTCTAAAATCAAAACTATCTTTAAAGATTATTTATTTGAGCTTAAATGAAAGTCCAATTATTGTTTTTAAAGTGAACTAATTCATTTTGGACTTACTACAATTTTGATAATATTGGTTTTGAGAAATAGATTAACTTAAGAAAATTGTTTTACAAGAACAAAATTTTCCAACATTGAACTTGTTTTATTATTTTTTTTGTATTAATTCACAAAGTTTTAATATTTAAATTTATATGGTTGGAAAGCTCTTTGAGTCTAATTTCTAATGGATTAAACAAAATCAAAATCCAAATTTTCTAAGAAAAGATTTTAAATTTTTACTAGACACTCTGCAATTGTCTAAAAATTAAATAAGGGGTAGGTTTGAAAATTTACTATAATTCGTACACAATGAATTAGGTGATGAATTTTACATAGGTAGAAAGCCCTTCAAGTCTAGTTTCTAAATCTTCAAATGGTTTGTGATTTGGATTAGTATAACTCAAGATATGATCAAATTAGTGAGTAGAGTGCAAAATTGGATACAGCAGAGCAGCTTGACAAGATCATTCGCCTGGGTTACAGGATCGATCTCCTAGCTGAACCAATCGATCCCCTCAAGGAAGGGATCGATTGGGTCATGATTTTCAAAGGCAAATTGGTTCAAAACATGAACTAATCGATCCCCTCATGGAAGGGATCAATCGGGTTATGCCCAAAATGTGTCCAATGGCTATTTTCTTCTTCTAAGCATCTCCAATGGCTAGCTCCTCATTTTCTCTATATATTGGCCACTCCAACACACCAAGTAGGTGGATGAAGCAAGAGAACAAGTGCTAACAGGTTATATTTTTATTTTCTCTTAGAATCAAGAGCTTTTAGAGCTTAAGTTTAATATCCTTTGTATTTCTTGTATCCAAATTATTGTTGTTCTTCATTCATCACATTTCTTTGTACTTCATTAGGTAAACATTCAACCTTGAGAGGTATTTTAGTTTGCAAAAATTATTTGGGTTATCTTATAAGCAAGAGGTGAGGTATCATCTTGATATTATAAGGATAGAGGTTGTTATCTAAGCTTTGAGAAAAAGATAGAGATTTAGTACAAGATAGGTTTGTATCTTGTAAGAGTTTTTCTTCAAGTAGTGGATTGAAGCCTTGGTGTTAACAACCAAGAGAGAGGATGTAGGTGCCTTGTGGAAAAGGACCTAACCTCTATAAATCATTGTGTTTGATTTCTCTGTCCCTATCTCTTTATAGTTTATTGTTGTTTATATTTGATTTTAGGTTCATTAATTGTTATTGTTTGCATTATATTTTCATCAAAAGTGCTTATTGTTTTAATTTCCATTCAGTTATATTGAAATCATTTGTTTGGAAAGAATTTGGAGAAATCCAATTCACCCCCCTCTTAGATCACCATCTCACCTAAAAAGCTAACACTATTCATACAAAATTATTTAGATTAAAATAATTTTAATTTATTAATATTTTGACAATTAATAAGTTAAAGATTTAAAAAATAAATATGTTTGTCGAACAAGTTCAAATAGTCATGACTATTTGAATAATTATCTATTTCAAATCATTATGACCTTTTCTTTTGTAATAAAATAATTGTTTCAATTCATATGAGCTAATTTGAAGTAAAATAAAACTAATTTATTAATATTTTAAAAATTAATGAGTAAGAGAATTAAAAAATGAATCGTTTAGTGAACAAGTTCAAATAGTTATGACTATCTAAACAATTATCTATTTCAAAACATTATGGACTTCTATTTTGTCTTAAAACAATTGGTTTTGTTTATGCAAACTTATTTCGAGTAAAATAATAAAAATTTATTAATATTACAAAAATTAATAAGCAAAAATTTAAAAAATAAATTTGTTTTCTTAACACGTTTAAATAGTTATGACTATTTGAACAATTATCTATTTCAAATCGTTATGACCTTTTATTTTGTCATAAACTAATTGTTTCTGTTCATACAAGTTTATTTGTAATAAAATAATATTAATTTATTAAAATTTCAAAAGTTAATAAGTAAAAGATTTAAAAAATAAATCTGTTTACCAAGCAAGTTCAACTATTTATGATTATTTAAAAAGTTATTTATTTCAAATCATTATAAACTTTTGTTTTATCATAGAACAATTGTTTCTACTCATACAAGTTTATTCGAAATAAAATAATTCTAATTTATTAATATAATAAAATTAATGAGTTGGAAACTTAAAAAATTAGTCTGTTTATCGAACAAGTTCAAAAAGTCATGTCCATTTGAACTGTTATCTATTTCAAATTGTTATGACATTTTGTTTTATCATAAAACAATTGTTTTTACTCATACAAAATTATTCAAAATAAAATAATATTAATTTATTAATATTTCAAAAATTAATAAGAGATTTAAAAACTAAATCTATTTACTAGACTAGTTCAAATTGTCATAACTATTTGAACCATTATCCATCTCAAATTCTTATGATCTTTGTTTTGTCATAAAACAATTGTTTCTATTGACACAAACTTATTCGGAGTGAAATATTGCTAAACTAATAATATTCTAAAATTAATAAGTAATAGATTTAAAAAATTGATGTGTTTACCAAACCAGTTCAAATAGTTAAGACTATTAGAACAATTATCTATTTCAAATCATTTTGACCTTTTGTTTAGTCATAAATAATTGTTTTAGTTCATAAAAGCTTATCCAAAAAATAATACTACTTTATTATTATTTCAAAAGTTAATAAGAGATTTAAAAAATAAATTATTTACTGAATAAGTTCAAATAATTATAGCCATTTGAACAACTATCTATTTCAAATTGTTATTACCTTTTGTTTTGTCATAAAACAATTGTTTTTCAACATACAAGCTTATTCAAAATAGAATAATACTAATTTACTAATATTTCAAGAATTAATAAGAGACTTAAAAATTAAATCTGTTTACTAAACCAATTTAATTAGTTATGACTATTTGAACAATTATCTATTTCAAATTGTTATAACATTTTATTCTATAATAAAATAATTGTTTCTATTTATATAAGCTTATTCGAAATAAAATAATACTAATTTAGTAATATTCTAAAAATTAATAACTAAGAGATTTAAAAAATAAATCCATTTGTCGAACCAATTTAAGCAGTTAAGACTATATGAATAGTTATTTATTTCAAATTGTTATGACCTTTTGTTTTGTCATAGAACAATTATTTTAGCTCTTATAAGCTTATTCAGAATAGAGTAAAACTAATTTATTAATATTTCAAAAATTTATAAGAGATGTAGAAAATAATTTTATTTATTGAACCAATTCAAATAATTATAACTATTGGAATAATTATCTATTTCAAATCATTATTACTTTTTATTTTGTCATAAAATAATTGTTTTTGTTAAAATAAGTTTATTTGAAATAAAATAATACTAATTTAGTAATATTTAGAAAATTATCTATTTCAAATCACTATAACCTTTTATTTTGTCAACAAACAATCGGTTCTGTTTATACTATTTTATTCAAAATAAAATAATACTAATTTAATAATATTTCAAAACTTCAAGAAAATTAAAAAATAAAATCCAATTGTCGAACTAGTACAAATATTTAAGACTATATGAATGATTATCTATTTCAAATCATTGTAACCTTTTGTTTTGTCATAAAACAATTGTTTTGTTCGTACAAGCTTATTTTGATTAAAACAATACTAATTTAATAATATTTTGAAAATTAGTAAGTAAGATATTTAAAAAATAAATTTGTTTACTAAATCAGTTCAAATAGTTAAGACTATTAGAATAATTATCTATTTGAAATCGTTCTAACATTTTGTTTACTCATAAAACAATCGTTTCAGTTCATATAAGCTTATTCAAAATAAATTAATACCAATTTATTAACATCCAAAAAATTAATAAGAAAGGGATTTAAAACAATAAATTTGTTTACCAAACAAGTTCAAATAGCTATTACTATTTGAACAATTGTCTATTTAAAATTGTTATAACCTTTTGATTTGTTATAAAATAATTGTTTTAGCTAATACAAGCGTAGATGGAATAAAATAATACTAATTTATTATATTTCATAAAATAATATATAAGAAATTCAAAAAATAAATTTATTTACCAAATTAGTTAAAATAATTATGGCCATTTGAATGATTTTCTATTTTAAATCATTATGACCTTTTGTTTTATCATAAACAATTGTTTTCGATCATACAAGCTTATTTGAAATAAAATAATATTAATTTGTTAAAACTTTAAAAATTAATAAGGAAGAGATTTAAAAAATAAATTTGTTTACCGAACCAATTCAAATAGTTATGACTATTTAAGCAATTATTAATCTTAAATTATTAAGATCTTTGTTTTGTCATGAAACAATTATTTATGATCATAGGAACTTATTTGGTTAAAAATAATACTAATTTAATAATATTTCAAAATTTAATAAGTGATTTAAAAAATAAATGTATTTATCGAACCAATTCAAATAGTTAAAACTATTCGAATAATTATATATTTTAAATCATTCTGACCTTTTGTTTAGTTAGAAAATATTTGTTGCATATCTTACAATCTTATTTGGAATTAAATAATCCAAATTTATTAACATTTGAAAAATTAATAAGAAAAATATTTGAAAAAATAAATCTATTTATTGAACAAGTTCAAATAGTGATGACTATTTGAAAAATTATTTATTTAAAATCGTTATGACCTTTTGTTTTGATATAAAACAATTGTTTCAGTTTATAAAAGCTTATCCAAAATAAAATAATACTAATTTCTTAATATTTTGAAAATTAATAAGTAAGAGTTTCAAAAAATAAATTTGTTTACCGAACAAATTCAAATAGTTATGACCATTTGAACAATTGTTTATTTAAAATCACTATGAACTTTTGTTTTGTCATAAAACAATTATTTTAGTTCATACAAGTTTATTAAAAATAAAATAATACTAATTTATTAATATTCTAAAAATTAATAAGTAAGTGATTTAAAAAGTGAATCTGTTTACCAAAGCAAATCAAATAATTATGGCCATTTCCACAATTATCTATTTCAAATCGTTATTACCTTTTATTTCATCATATAACAATTATTTTTTATTATACAAATTTATTTGGAATAAAATAATAATAATTTATTAATCTTTCAAAAATTAATAAGAGATTTAAAAAATAAATCTGTTTACCAAACTAGTTTAAATAATTATGATTATTTGAACAATTGTAAATTTTGAATCGTTATAACCTTTTGTTCTATCATAAAATAATTATTTCTGTTCATACAAGCTTATTCGAAATAAAATAATACTAATATAAAAATATTTCAAAAATAAATAACTAAGAGATTTAAAAAATAAATTTGTTTCCAAACTAGTTCAAATAGTTAAGACTATATGGATTGTTATCTATTTCAATTTGTTTTTGTTTTGTCATGAAACAATTTTTTCGATTCGTATTAGCTTATTCGAAATAAAATAAAATGAATTTATTCATATTAAAAAAATTAATAAGTAAGATATTTAAAAAATAATTCTGTTTACCTAACCAATTCAAATAATTATGACTATTTGAACAATTATCTATTTCAAATTGCTATGACCTTTCGTTTTGTCATAAAACAATTATTTTTGTTCATATATGTTTGTTCGAAAAAAAATAATACTAATCCATTAATATTTCAAAAATTAATAAAATATTAAAAAAATCTATTTATTAAACCAGTTTAAATAGTTATGACTATTTGAGCAATTATTTATTTTAAATTGTTATGACTTTTTGTTCTGTTATAAAACAATAATTTCTATTTATACAAGCTTATTCGGATTAAAATGATACTAATTTATTAATATTTCAATAATTAATAAGTAAAAAATTTTAAAAATAAATATGCTTACCAAACTAGATCAAATAGTCATGACTATTTGAATAATTATCTATTTCAAATCGTTATGACCTTTTCTTTTGTTATAAAAAAATCATTTCAATGCATATAAGCTTATTTGAAATAAAATAATGCTAAGTTATTAATATTTTAAAAATTAATAAGAGATTTAAAAAAAGAACCTGTTTAATGAACAAGTTTAAATAATTATGATTATTTGAATAGTTATCTATTTGAAATAAAATAATGCTAAGTTATTAATATTTTAAAAATTAATAAGAGATTTAAAAAGAGAATCTGTTTAATGAACAAGTTTAAATAATTATGACTATTTGAATAGTTATCTATTTAAAATCACTATATCCTTTTGTTTTGTCATAAAATAATTTTTTCTATTCATGCAAGCTTATTTTGAATAAAATAATACAACTTTATTAATATTAAGACAATTAGTAAGTACAAGATTTAAAAAAATTCTATTTACTAAACAAGTTCTAATTTTTATGACTATTTTAACAGATATTTATTTCAAATTTTTATGATATTTTGTTTTGTCATAAAACAATTGTTTCTATTCATACAAGCATATTCAAATTAAAATAATATTAATTTATTAATATTTTGACAAATAATAAGTAAAATATTTATAAAATAAATATGTTTATCAAATAAGTTCAAATAGTTAAGCGTATTTGAATAATTATCTATTTCAAATCATTGTAACCTTTTGTTTTGTAATAAAATAATTATTTCAGTTCACATAAAATTATTTGAAATAAAATAATACTAATTTATTAATATTTTGAAAATTAATGAGTAACAAAATTAAAAAATTAATATGTTTACTGAACATATTCAAATAATTATGAATATCTAAATAATTATTTATTTCAAAACATTATGACCTTTTGTTTTGTCATTAAACAATTGGTTCTATTCATGCAAGCTTATTTTGAATAAAATAATATAAATTTATTAATATTTCAAAAATTAATGAGTAAAAATTTTAAAAAATAAATATGTTTTCTGAACACATTCAAATAATTATAACTATTTAAAGAATTATCTATTTCAAATTATTATGACCTTTTGTTTTATCATAAACCAATTATTTCTGTTCATAAAAGCTTATTCAGAATAAAATAATACTAATTTATTAAAATTTCAAAAATTAATAAGTAAAAGATTTAAAAATAAATTTGTTTATTGAGTGAGTTCAAATAGTTATGATGCTTCAGACAATTATTTTTTTCAAATCATTATGATATTTTGTTTTGTCATAAAATAATTGTTTCTATCCATACAATTTTATTCAAAATAAAATAATACTAATTTATTAATATTCTAAAAATCAATAAGTTGAAGATTTAGAAAATAAATCTGTTTATCGAACAAGTTCAAATAGTCATGTCTATTTGAATTATTATCTATTTCAACTCATTATGACATTTTGTTTTGTCATAAAATGATTGTTTCTATTCATACAAAATTTCTCAAAATAAAATACTACTAATTTATTAATATTCCAAAAATAAATTAGAGATTTAAAAGTTAAATCTGTTTATCAAACCAGCTTAAATAATTTTGATTATTTAAATAATTATCTATCTCAAATCGTTATCATCTTTGTTTTCTATAAGACAATTGCTTCTATTCATATAAGTTTATTCGGTAAAATATTGCTAAATTAATAGTATTCTAAAAAATAATAAGTAAGAGATTTAAAAAATAAATGTGTTTATCGAACCAATGCAAATAGTTAAGACTATTAGAACAATTATCTATTTCAAATCATTCTAACATTTTGTTTAGTTATAAAATAATTGTTTTAGTTCATGCGTGCTTATTTGAAATAAAATAATACTAATTTATTAACATTCAAAAAATTAATAAATAAGGAATTTTAAAAAATAAATATGTTTGTTGAACAAGTTTAAATAGTCATGCCTATTTGAATAACTATTTATTTAGAATAAATGTGACCTTTGTTTTATCATAAAACAATTGTTTTAGTTTATTAAAGCTTGTTCGAAATAAAATAATATTACTTTATTAATATTTTAAAAATTAATAGCTTAAAAATTAAAAAATAAGCTAGTTTATCGAATCAGTTCAAATAATTATAGCCATTTGAATAATTATCTATTTCAAATCATTACGAACCTTTATTTTATCATAAAACAATTTTTTTTCATCATACAAGTCTATTCGAAATAAAATAATACTAATTTATTAATATTTCAAAAATTAATACGTAGGATATTTAAAAAAAAAATCTGTTTATCGAATCAATTCATGTTTGAACAATTATGTATTTCAAATCGTTATAACATTTTGTTCTATTATAAAATAATTGTTTCAGTTCGTATAAGCTTATTCATAATAAAATAATACTAATTTAATAATATTTCAAAAATTGACAACAAAGAGATTTAAAAAATATAACTATTTACCGAAGTAGTTTAAACAATTAAGACTATATGAACAATTATCAGTTTACCAAAAATTATGACCTTTTGTTTGGTCATATAAGAATTTTTTTCACCATTCAAGCTTATTTGGAATAAAATAATATTAATTTATTAATCTTTCAAAAATTAATAAGTAAGAAATTTAAAAAAAAAATCTATTTACCGAGCTAGTTCAAATATATGACTATTTGAACAATTGTAAACTTCAAATCATTATTACCTTTTGTTCTGCCATAAAATAATTATTTTTTTTCATACAAGTTTATTTTGAATAAAATAATACTAATCTAACAATATTTCAAAAATTAATAACTAAGAGAATTAAAAAATAAATTTGTTTATCAAACCAGTTCAAATATTTAAAAATTAAATGAACAATTATATATTTCATATCATTATGACCTTTTGTTTTGTCATGAAACAAGTTTTTTTGAATTCATACTAGCTTATTTGGAATAAAATAAAATGAATTTATTAATATTTCAAAAATTAATAAGTAAGAGATTTAAAAAACAATTCTGTTTACCTAACCATTTCAAATAATTATGATTATTTGAACAATTATCTATTTTAAATCATTATGAACTTTTGTTTTGTCATAAAATAAATGTTTTTGTTCATATAAGTTTATTTGAAATAAAGTAATATTAATCTATTAATATTTCAAAAATTAATAAGATATTTAAAAAATAAATCTATTTATCAAACGAGTTCAAATAGTTATGACTATTTGAGCAATTATTTATTTCAAATCATTATGACTTTTTGTTTTATTATAAAATAATTGTTTATGTTTATACAAGCTTATTCAAGTTAAAATAATACTAATTTATTAATATGTTGACAATTAATAAGTAAAAAATTTAAAAACTAAATATGTTTACTGAACTAAATCAAATAGTCATAATTATATGAATAATTATCTATTTCAAATCGTTATGGTATTTTATTTTGTCATAAAAAAATTATTTCAATTCTTATAAGCTTATTCAAAATAAAATAATACTAAGTTATAAATTATGAAAATTAATAATAAGAGATTTAAAAAATGAATCGGTTTATCGAACAAGTTTAAATAATTTTGACTATTTTGACAACTATTTATTTGAAATTGCTATAACCTTCTGTTATGTCGTAAAATGATTTTTTTTGTTCATAGAAACTTATTTTGAATAAAATAATATAAATTTATTAAAATTAAGACAATTAATAAGTAAAAGATTTAAAAAATAAAATAAATCTATTTACTGAACAAGTTCAAACTTTATTGACTATTTGAAAAATTATTTATTTCAACTTGATATGACTTTTTGTTTAGTCATAAAACAATTGTTTGTCATACATGCTTATTTCAACTAAAATAATAATAATTTATTAATATTTTGACAATTAATAAGTAGAAGATTTAAAAAATAAAAATGTTTTCCAAACAAGTTCAACTAGTCATAACTATTTGAATAATTATCTATTTCAAATCATTGTGACCTTTTGTTTTGTAATAAAACAATTGTTTCAATTCATATAAGCTTATTTGAAATAAAATAATACTAATTTATTAATATTTCAAAAATTAATGAGTAAGAGAATTAAAAAATAAATTTGTTTACCGAACATGTTTAAATAGTTATGACTATTTGAACAAATATCTATTTCAAAACATTATGACATTTTTTTTATCATAAAATATTTGGTTCTGTTCTTGCAAGCTTATTCCAAATAAAATAATATAAATTTGTTAATATTTAAAAAATTAATAAGTAAAAATTAAAAAATAAATATATTTTTTGAACAGTTTCAAATAGTTATGACTATTTGAACAATTATCTATTTTAAATCATTATGACCTTTTGTTTTATCGTAAACTAATTGTTTCTATTCATAAAAGCATATTCAAAATAAAATAATACTAATTTATTAAAATTCCAAAAAATAATAAGTAAAAGATTTAAAAATAAATTTGTTTATTGAGCAAGTTCAAATAGTTATGACTATTTGAATAATTATTTATTTCAAATCATTATGATCTTTTATTTTGTCATAAAATAATTGTTTCTATTCATACAAGTTTATTCGAAATAAAATAATATTAATTTATTAATATTCTAAAAATTAATAAGTTGGAGATTTAAAAAATAAATTTGTTCATCGAACAAGCTCAAATAATCAAGTCCATTTGAACTATTATCTATTTTGAATCATTATGATATTTTGTTTGTTGAAAAACAATTGTTTCTATTCATACAAAATTATTTAGAATAAAGTAATACTAATTTATTAGTATTTCAAAAATTAATAAGAGATTTAAAAACTAAATTTGTATGTCAAACCAATTCAAATAGTTATGATTTTTTTTAACAATTATCTATCTCAAATTGTTATGATCTTTGTTTCATCACAAAACAATTGTTTTTATTCATATAACCTTATTCAGAGTAAAATATTACTAAATTAATAATATTTTAAAAATTAATAAGAGATTTAAAAAATAAAATGTCTTTACCGAACCAATTCAAATAGTTAAGACTATTAGAACAATTATCTATTCCAAATCATTCTAATGTTTTGTTTACTCATAAAATAAGTTTTTTAGTTTATACATGCTTATTTGAAATAAAATAATACCAATTTCTTAACATTCAAAAAATTAATGAACAACAAATTTTTAAAAAATAAATTTGTTTACTGAATAAGTTTAAATAATTATGACTATTTGAACAATTATCTATTTAAAATAAATATAACCTTTTGTTTTATCATAAAATAATTGATTTAGTTCATAAAAGCTTATTTGAAATAAAATAATAATACTTTATTAATACTTCAAAGATTGACATGTTAGAGATTTAAAAAATAAGTCAGTTTAGCAAATTGGTTCAAATAATTATGGCTATTTGAACAATTATCTATTTCAAATTTTTATGAACTTTTGTTTCTTCAAAAAGCAATTTTTTTTTTATCATACAAGCCTATTAAAAAAAATATTAATTTATTAATATTTCAAAAATTAATAAGTAGAAGATTTAAAAAATAAATCTGTTTATCAAACCAGTTCCTATTTGAACAATTGTCTATTTCAAATCATTATAACCTTTTGTTCTATTATAAAATAATTGTTTCTGCTCATATAAGCTTATTCAAAATAAAATAATACTAATTTAATAATATTCCATAATTTCATAACTAAGATTGAAAAAATAAATCTGTTTGTTAAAACTATATGAACAATTATCTATTTAAAATCATTATGACCCTTTGTTTTGTCATAAAACAATTACTTCAATTCATAGAAGCTTATTCAAAATAACATAATACTAATTTATTAATATTCCAAAAATTAATAAGTAAGTGATTTAAAAAGTGAATCGGTTTATCGAATCAGTTCAAATTATTATGGCCATGTCAATAATTATCTATTTCAAATTGTTATTACCGTTTGTTTTGTCATATAACAATTGTATTTGAACATTAAAGCTTATTTGGATTGAAATAATACTAATTTATTAATCTTTCAAAAATTAATAAGTAAGAGTTTAAAAAATAAATATGTTTACCAAACTAGTTCAAATAGTCATGACTATTTGAATAATTATAAACTTCAAATCGTTATAACCTTTTGTTTTGTTATAAAACAATTATTTTTGTTCATACAAGCTTATTCAGAATAAAATAATACTAATCTAATAATGTTTCAAAAATTAATAACTAAGAGAATTAAAAAAAATTTGTTTGTTGAACCAATTCAAATATTTAAGACGATATGAACAATTATCTATTTCAAATCATTATGACCTTTGGTTTTGTCATAAAATAAGTTTATTTGAATTTGTACTTGCTTATTTGGAATAAAGTAAATTGAATTTATTAATATTTTGAAAATTAATAAGTAAGAGATTCAAAAAATAATTCTATTTACCTAACCAGTTCAAATCATTATGATTATTTGAATAATTATCTCTTTCAAATCATTATGACCTTTTGTTTTATCATAAAACAAATTTTTTGTTCATATAAGTTTGTTTGGAATAAAGTAATACTAATCTATTAATATTTCAAACATTAATAAGAGATTTAAAAAATAAATATATTTATCAAACTAGTTCAAATAATTATGACTATTTGAGCAATTACTTATTTCAAATCGTTATGACTTTTGGTTATATTATAAATAGTTGTTTCTATTCATACATGCTTATTTGGATTAAAATAATACTAATTTATTAATATTTTGACAATAAATAAGTAAAAAAATTAAAAAATAAATATATTTGCTGAACTAGATCAAATAATTATGACTTTTTGAATAATTAACTATTTCAGATCATTATGACCTTTTGTTTTGTCATAAAAGAATTGTTTCAGTTTATATAAACTTATTCGAAATAAAATAATGCTAATTTATTAGTAATCCAAAAATTAATAATAAAGAGATTTAAAAAATGAATTTGTTTACTAAACAAGTTGAAATAATTATGAATGTTTGAACAATTATCTATTTGAAATTGCTATAACCTTTCATTTTGTCATAAAAGAATTTTTTCTATTCATATAATCTTGTTTCAAATAATATAATACAAAGTTATTAATATTAAACCAATTAATAAGTAAAAGATTTGAAAAATAAATATGTTTGTCGAACAAGTTCAAATCATTGAACTATTTGTGCAATTATTTATTTTAACTTTTTATGACTTTTTGTTTTGTCATAAAACAATTGTTTCTATTCATACATGTTTTTTCATATTAAAATAATATTAATTTATTAATATTTTTATAATTAATAAGTAAAAGATTTTAAAAAATAAGTATGTTTACCGAATAAGTTCAAATAGTCATGTCTATTTAAATAATTATCTATTTCAAATCATTATGACCTCTTCTTTTGTAATAAAACAATTGTTTCAGTGTATATAAATTTATATGAAGTAAAATAATATTAATTTATTAATATTCCAAAAATTAATGAGTAAGAGAAGAATCTGCTTATCGAATAAGTTTAAATAGTTATGACTATCTAAATAATTATCTATTTCAAAACATTATGACCTTTCATTTTGTCATCAAACAATTGGTTTTGTTCATGCAAGCTTATTTTGAGTAAAGTAATTTAAATTTATTAATATTCCACAAATTAATGAGAAAAAAATGTTTTTTTGAACATGTTCAAATAGTTATGACTATTTGAATAATTATCTATTTCAAATGTAATGACCTTTTGTTTTGTCATAAACCAATAGTTTCTATTCATAAAAGGTTATTTGGAATAAAAATGCTGTTAATTTATTAAAATACTAAAAATTAATAAGTAAAAGATTTAAAAAATAAATTTGTTTAACAAGCAAGTTCAAATAGTTATGACTATTTGAACAATTATTTATTTCAAATCGTTATGATCTTTTGTTTTGTCATAAAATAATTGTTACTATTCATACAAGTTTATTCAAAATAAAATAATACTAATTTATTAATATTCTAAAAATTAATAAGTTGGAGATTTAAAAAATAACTCTGCTTACCAAACAAGTTCAAATAGTCATGTCCATTTGAACTGTTCTCTATTTTATATCGTTATGACATTTTGTTTTGTCGTTAAACAATTATTTTTATTCATACAAAATTATTCAAAATAAAATAATACTAATTTATTAATATTTCAAAAATTAATAAGAGATTTAAAAATAAAATCTATTTACCAAACCAATTTAAATAGTTTTAACTAGTTCAATAATTATCTATCTCAAATTAATATGATTTTTGTTTTGTCATAAAAACAATTGTTTTTGTTTATACAAGCTTATTCAGAGTAAAATATTGCCAAACTAATAAAATTCCAGAAATTAATAAGAGATTTAAAAAATAAATGTATTTGCCAAACTTTTTATAATATTTAAGAATTTTAGAACAATTATCTATTTTAAATCATTCTGACTTTTTGTTTTGTCATAAAAAATTTTTTTTAGTTCATACAAGCTAATGCAAAATACAATAATACAAATTTATTAACATTCATAAAGTTAATAAGCAAGAAATTTAAAAAAATAAATCTATTTACTGAACAAGTTCAAATAGTTATGACTATCTGGACAACTATTTATTTAAAGTCATTATGACCATTTATTTTATCATAAAACAATTGTTTCATTTCAAAAAAGCTTATCCAAAATAAAATAACATTATGTTATTAATATTTCAAAAATTAAGAAGTTGGAGATTTAAAAAATAAATTAGTTTATCGAATCAGTTCAAATAATTATGGCCATTTGAACAATTATCTATTTCAAATTGTTATGAACTTTTGTTTTGTCATAATACAATTGTTTTTCATCATACAAGACTTTTCAAAATAAAATAATCCAAATTTATTAATATTTTAAAAATTAATAAGTAGGAGAATTGAAAAATAAATATGCTTATCGAACCAGTTTAAATAGTTAGTACTATTTGAATAATTATATATTTTAAATCATTATAACCTTTTGTTTTGTTATGAAAAAATTATTTATATTCTTTCAAGTTTATTCAAAATAAAATAATACTAATCTAATAATATTATGAAAATTAATAATTAAGAGATTTAAAAAATAAATTTATTTGCTGAACCAATTCAAATAGGTAAGGGTATATGAATAATTATTTATTTGAAATAGTTATGACATTTTGTTATGTCGTAAAACAAATGTTTTTGTTCATATAAGTCTGTTCTAAATAAAATTATATTAATTTATTAATATTTTAAAAATTAATAAGAGATTTAAAAAATAAATCTGTTTACCAAACCAATTCAAATAGTTATAACAATTTGAACAATTTTTAATTTTAAATTATTATGACCATTTGTATTGTCATAAAACAATTGTTTCTATTAATACAGCCTTATTCAGAATAAATTAATGCTAATTTAATGATATTGTAAAAATTAGTAAGTAATATATTTAAAAAATGAATCTATAAGCCTGACTAGTACTAATAGTTATAATTGTTTGAACAATTATCTATTCAAAGCATTATCTTTTGTTTTGTTACAAAATAATTGTTTTTGTTCATACAAGTTGACTCAAAATAACATAATTTTAATTTATTAATATTCAAAAAATTAATAGGTAAGATTTAAAATCTGAATTTGTTTATCAAACAAGTTGAAATAGTTATGACTATTTGAACAATTATCTATTTCAAATTGCTATAACCTTTTGTTTTGTCATAAAATATATTTTTATATTCATACAAGCTCATTTCAATTAAAATAATACAAATTTATTAATATTCATACAACTAATAACTGAAAGATTTAAAAGTAAATCTATTTACTGAATAAGTTCAAATAGTTATGACTATTTTAATAATTATTTATTTTATAACCTTTTTGTTTTGTCATAAAACAATTGTTTTTGTTCATACAAGCTTGTTTAGATTAAAATAATATTAATTTATTAATATTTCGACAATTAATAAGTAAAAAATTTTAAAAATAAATAAGTTTACCAAACAGGTTCAAATAGTCATAAGTACTTGAATAATTATCTATTTTAAATCGTTATGACCATTTATTTCATCATAAAACAATTGTATTAGTTCATATCGGCTTATTCGAAATAAAATAATACTAATTTATTAATATTCCAAAAATTAATGAGTAGGTCAAATTTTGTTTTTGAACATTTATGGGCATAAAAAGCATTTGGACTTTTTCAAAGTGTGATATAAAACTTTTCTAAATAGTTTGAAGAGCTTAAATGTGTGTTTAAACATATTTGCCCATCTTAATAGCCTTTTTCAAGAAAATATAGGATTAAGAGTTGACTTTTTGATTTCCTTATTTCTAATGCCAAATGACCACTTGAACAGCTTTGTTTTGTCATTTGAAACTTGTTGGAATGGTTCAAGATGGTTAAAAATAAGCTTGACTAGTTATGAGATTTATTAAGGTCTTTTTCAAGCAAAAATGAGCTTCAAAATATCAAAAATAAAAATCTTGGAAATATTGAGCTTTGAATGATTTATCCTATGGTATTTTGCATATATATATATATATATGTTTGAATGATTTTTGCATGATGAAAATGATTTTGTGATTTTTATTGATTTGTGATTGTTAAACATGCCTATATGACCATGATGTTTAAAATTGCTCAATTTGTTTATAATGCTTGGATCTTGTGAATTCTTTAAACTTGATTGAGTTATACATAATTGTTTTAACTCTTGATTTGTGAGTTTAGAAATTGATGATCATTTTGTGCTTAAATCATATATATTGATGTTTGATTGCTCATCTCTTGACTTCTTATGAAATAATCTTGAAATATGATTTAATTATTTATCCTTATTAATTTAAGATTTATTTATTCTCTTATGTTGATAAATTGATGAACTTTATGTGTTTAAAAGATATATATTGATTCTTTGTTCATCTATGTTTTTGGCCAAGATTTGTGCTCATATGATGATTGATTCAATTTGACTTTAATGCTTATAGTTTAAAATGCTTGAATTGTTTATCTCTTAATTGTGAAAGATATTTTATGAAATATGCTTATTTTTGTACTTAAATGTTTTATTAATTTTATGAAATATTTTGTATCTTTGTGCTTAATTTGATATATCTCTTAATTTGTGATTTTGAATATGATGAACTACTTGTTTGTAAATGAAATATATTGTTAGTTCATTTATTGTTCTTCTCAAGTGTAAACTTATGTGATAAATGTTATTTATTTTTTACTTGACATGCTTGCAACATGGCTTAAGTGAAGGATTTTCTTATGATGGTTATGTTTGTCTTAAGTTATTGTTGATTATGGGATTTTCTTATGATGGTTATGTTTGTCTTAAGTCATTGTTGATTATGGCCTATAATTTGTGTAGACATATTTATGTTTTTATGCTAAAATTCTCTTAAATATGTTTTTGATGATAAATATGTCTTTCTTGAGTATTTTTTAATTCTATAAGGCCTCAAATTGGTTTTGATATATTCCTTAGTGATTTCTTGAATATATATGAATATTGAATATGTCTATTTTGTGTTCATGAATGATGTAAAAGGTTTGATTTTTGCACATTACATGAGAACTTTTGCTTTAGTGCTATTCTTGTGCTATTTGATGTTTAAATTGATATATGGCCTTTAGCTTAAGTATATATCTCCCTTGCAATTGGTAACTTGTACTTAATGAATAAATTTTCTTTTGCCTATAATGACTTACAATATGGAATTATTTTCTAACAATTAGTATAATTCTTATCAATTGATTTTCTTGATGCTTTTAATGAAAATCCTTTGTCAAGAAATTTTTCTAAGTCTAGGCTAGGAGAACTTGAAATGAGCATGAATGAACATTTTTGAGATTTTAAGTGGAACAAGTGAAGCAAGTCATCTTCATCAATCAAGCCCAAGTAGATCAAAGACTAGCTCAAATGATATGGAATGGAGGATTCAAAGCCTTACTCAACTACAATGACCACAACAACATAGCTTAATAAGGATGGAGGTAATTGTATTGAATCTATAATATGTGCTTATGATTTATAATGTTTAATGCATGATTTGATAAATGCTTGCTTTCATATGTGCAAAAATGAGTTATGTTTGAATTTGTGAACACTTTGCACAAATTAATCATCAAGCTACTTGATAAAATGTGTTTTAACTTTGTTAAATGATTGGTTTGATTAATATTCATGCCTAATTCTTGATTGCTTTGATTAATAGTTATTATTGCATGAATATTCGTTTGAATCTTTGGACATGGATATGAGTTAAACAGATTGATATCTTTGAACATGTTCATTGATTGAGTCCATTGAGATAGCATGTACCATATTATGTCTAAATGTTTGCATTTTTTTGGGTATATTGCTATACATGTTTTGAAATGTTCTTGCATATGCTTGTGTGATTTTGTTTGAAATAAATATATGATTAATTACTTGCATATGCTTAGATTAGGTACATTGCTATGCATTGAAATAATTTGGGTTATAATTGAATAATTATACTTTTATTATTTCTTTGCTATAGCTTATGTGTTCATCATGTTTGGAAATGCTTGAATAATCTTTGTTATGACATGATGATAATTGAACCTTACTGCTCATTAGTATTCACGCTTTATTAAATACATATGAGCTTTTGTTTCTTGTTTGGATAGGATAGCTTATGAAAGATTACTATTATCATTTATGCATGTATTGAATGAATCTTTCATATGCTTGAAGTATGTTTGTTTTATAAAAGTTGTTGAATAAAATTGCTAACAGTTGGTAACAATTGATATCAAAATTGCTAAAGAATTTTTTTTAACTTTCATATATGCTTATTTATGTGCCTATCCTTGATATTGCTTGTACCTCTCATGCAAAATTGTGTGTGCCTTATATTGATTAATCCTTATTTTGAAAATGAAGAGAAATCTTAGAATACAATTTTGCTTGATTTGTTTTATGATAATAATTGGTATGATTTATGATAAAATATCTTTAACAATTGGTATCCATAGCAATTGGTATGAGCTTGTAAGTATGTGCTTGAATTTATGCTTAATTACTATTGATGTTTTAGGTTCTAAGCACATTTTATGATAACATGATTTATAAGTAGATTGCATATCATTCATTATCCTTTACTCATAAATTTCATGTAGTAAATTTGATGACTTGTGCTAAAATGCTAAAATTAGATACACTTATGCTTCTGTGCTTGAATACTTGTATGTGAACTTCATTGTGCATATTACACTTGATTACATGCATTCAAAATACTCTTGATATTATTGGTATCAAGCATTTTGTCCCATGCCTTGAATTGATCTCTCTTTCTTTTAAAGTGATAAAAAGGGGGAGAGTTTCATGAATATATTTGTTAATGATGCCTTTTTGTGTTTATTTACTCATTAACATGCTCATGCATTTTTGCTATGACAAAAAGGGGGAGGAATATTAGATGGACAAATTTGCTTGTGCTAGATATCCATATGTTTGATTGTGCTTATTTCATATATTTGACTAACATATGTTTGTTAAGTTGTGTTAGATTAGGATGCATTAATTGAGGGGGACTTTTGCCATGCATTGTTTAAGGGGGAGTTTTTCAAAATGTTTTTCAAAATCTTCAATGTTTCAAAGAAAGTTTTTAATCAAGCAAATTTATCTTTAAGTTTTGTGATATCAAAAAAGGAGAGATTGTTAGCATTGAATTGATCCTTATTTTGAAATGAAAAAACATTAAGCTAAATAAGCTTGATCAAGATTTTGAAAAAGATTTATTTAGTATATGTTCTTAAGTTTTATATTTTGGTACTAAACAAATAATATGATTTTCAAAGTTTAAACAAACCTTTATTGGTTTCATATTTCTCAAACTAAATCTATCTTTAAAGATTATTTATTTGAGCTTAAATGAAAGTCCAATTGTTGTTTTTAAAGTGAACTTATTCATTTTGGACTTAATACAATTTTGATAATATTGGTTTTGAGAAATAGATAAACTTAAGAAAGTTGTTTTACAAGAACAAAGTTTTCCACCATTGAACTTGTTTTATTTTTTTTGTATTAATTCACAAAGTTTTAGTATTTGAATTTTATATAGTTAGAAAGCTCTTTGAGTCTACTTTCTAATGGATCAAACAAAATCAAAATCCAAATTTTCTAAGAAAAGATTTTGAATTTTTACTAGACACTCTGTAGTTGTCTAAAAATTGCACAAGGGGTAGGTTTGAAAATTCACTATAATTCGTACACAATGAATTAGTGACGAATTTTAAATGCATAGAAAACCCTTTATGTCTAGTTTGTAAATCTTCAAACGATTTGTGATTTGGATTTCTATAACTCAAGATATGATCAAATTTGTGAGTAGAGTGCAAAATAGGATACAATAGAGCATCTTAATCGGATTGATCCCTTGGGTTACATGATCGATCCCCTAGCTGAACCAATTGATCGGGTCCCTTACTTGATCAATTGGGTTGTGTTTTTCAAGTGGAAAATGGCACAAAACTTGAACCAATCGATCCCCTCATGGAAGGGATCAATCGGGTTTAGGCAGAAACTCTCCAACGGCTAATTTTTCATGTTTCCAACGGCTATTTTCTTCTCCCAAGCATCCCCAATGGCTAACTATTTTCTCTATAAATTATGCACTCCAACACACCAAGAAGGTTGATGAAATAGAGCATAAGATCAAACAAGTCATAATTTCATTCTCTCAAAGAAATCAAGAGTTTTAGAGCTAAAATTCAATATCCTTTGTATTTCTTGTATCCAAAATATTTTTGTGTTTCATTCATCATTTTCTTTTTACTTCATTAGACAAACACTCAATTTTGAGAGGTATTTTAGTTTGCAAAAATTATTTGGGTTATCTTGTAAGTAAGAGGTGAGGTATCATTTTGATATTGTAAGGGTAGAGGTTGCTATCTAAGTTTTGAGAAAAAGATAGAGATTTAGTACAAGATAGGTTTGTATATTGTAAGAGTTTTTCTTCAATTAGTGGATTAAAGCCTTAGTGTAGATAAGCAAGAGAGAGGAAATAGGTGCCTTGTAGAGAAGAACCGAACTTTTACAAATCATTATGTTTAATTTCTCTATCCCTATCTTCTTACAATTTATTGTTGTTTATATTTGATTTTAGGTCAATTAATTGTTATTGTTTGCACTATATTTTCATCAAAAGTGCTTATTATTTTAATTTTCATTCAATTATTTTGAAATCATTGTTTGGAAAGAACTTGGAAAAATCCAATTCACCTCCATCTTAGATCACCATCTCACCTATAAAGTTAACATATTTTTTAAATCTCCAACTTCTCAATTTTTGAAATATTAATAAAGCAATATTATTTTATTTTGGATAAGCTTTTATGAGCTGAAACATTTGTTTTATGATAAAACAAAAAGTCATAATGATTTTAAATCGATAATTGTTTAAATAGTCATAACTATTTGAACTTGTTTAATAAACAAACTTATTTCTTGAAATTTCTTACTTATTAATTTTATGAATGTTAATAAAATAGTTTTATTTTATTTCGAATAAGCATATATAAATTGAAACAATTTTTTATGACTAAACAAAAGGTCAGAATGATTTGAAATAGATAATTATTCTAATAGTCTTTACTATTTAAATTGATTTGACAAACGTATTTATTTTTTAAATCTCTTACTTATTAATTTTTAGAATATTATTAGTTTAGCAACATTTTACTCCGAATACGCTTGTATGAATATAAAAAATTATTTTATGACAAAATAAAGATCATAATGATTTGAGATAGATAGTTGTTCAAATAGTCATAATTATTTAAGCTAGTTCGGTAAACAGATTTAGTTTTTAAATGTCTTATTAGTTTTTGAAATATTAATAAATTAGTATTATTTTATTCTAAATAATTTTGTATGAATAAAAACAATTATTTTATGACAAAACAAAATGTCATAACAATTTGAAATAGATAATAGTTCAAATGGATATGACAATTTAAACTTATTCGGTAAACATATTTAGTTTTTAAATGTCTTATTAGTTTTTGAAATATTAATAAATTAGTATTATTTTATTCTAAATAATTTTGTATGAATAAAAACAATTGTTTTATGACAAAACAAAATGTCATAACGATTTGAAATAGATAATAGTTCAAATGGATGTGACAATTTAAACTTATTCGGTAAACAGATTTATTTTTTAAATCTCTAACTTATTAATTTTTAGAATATTAATAAATTAGTATCAATTTTATTTCAAATAAACTTATATGAATAAAAATAATTATTTTACGACAAAACAAAATCATAATGATTTGAAATAAATAATTGTTTAAATAATCATAACTATTTGAACTCATTCGATAAACAGATATATATTTTAAATATTTTACTTATTAATTTTTAGAATTTTCATAAATTAGTATTATTTAATTTTGAATAAGCTTTTATAAATAGAAACAATTAGTTTATGACAAAATAAAAGGTTATAACAATTTGAAATAAATAATTATTCAAATAGTCGTTACTATTTGAACATGTTTAGAAAACAAATTAATTTTTTAAATTTGTACTTCTTAATTTTTGGAATATTAATAAATTTAAATTATTTTTTCAAAATAAGCTTGCATGAACAAAACCAATTGTTTTATGACAAAATAAAATGATCATATTATTTTGAAAGAGATAATTGTTTAGATGGTCATAACTATTTGAACTTATTTGGTAAACAGATTCTTTTTTTAATTCTCTTACTCATTAATTTTTAAAATATTAATAAATTAGTATTATTTTACTTCAAATAAGCTTATATGAACTGAAACAATTGTTTTATTACAAAAAAAAAAGGTCATAATGATTTGAAATAGATAATTATTCAAATAGTCATGACAATTTGAACTTGTTCAGTAAACCTATTTATTTTTTAAGTCTTTTACTTAATAATTGTCAAAATATTAATAAATTAATATTATTTTAATCCAAATAAACTTGTATGAATAGAAAAAATTGTTTTATGACAAAGTAAAAAGTCAAAACAATTTGAAATAAGTAATTGCTTAAATAGTCATAATAATTTAAAAAAAAAAGATAATTGTTCATATAGTCTTAACTGTTTAAACAACTTCAGCAAATTGATTTATTTTTTAAATCTCTTAGTTATTAATTTTTGAAATATTATTAAATTAGTATTATTTTATTCCAAATAAGCTTATATGAACTAAAACAATTATTTTATAATAGAACAAAAAGTTACAATGATTTGAAATAGGTAATTGTTCAAATAACAATTGGTTCAATAAACAGTTTTATTTTTTAAATCTCCTACTTATTAATTTTTGAAATATTAATAAATTAGTATTATTTTATTTCGAATAGGCTTGTATGATGAAAAACAATTGTTTTATGACAAAACAAAAGTTCATAATGATTTGAAAAAGATAATTATTCAAATGGCTATAATTATTTGAACTGATTCGATAAACTGATTTATTTTTTTTAAATCTCCAACTTTTCAAATTTTAAAATATTAATAAAGTAATATTATTTTATTTTGGATAAGATTTTAAGAATTGAAACAATTATTTTTATGATAAAACAAAATGTCATAACAATTATAAATAGATAATTGTTCGAATAATCATAACTATTTGAACCTATTTGGTAAGCATATTTATTTTTTAAAATTTCTTATTAATTTTTTGAATTTTAATCAAATAGTATTTTTTTTAATTTTGAATAAGCATGTATAAATTAAAGCAATTATTTTATGACTAGCCAAAATGTTAGAAGATTTGAAATAGCTAATTGTTTTGATAGTCTTAACTATTTGAATTGGTTCAGTAAATACATTTATTTTTTAAATCTCTTACTTATTAATTTTTAGAATATTATTAATTTAACAATATTTTACATTGAATAAACTTCTATGAATAGAAATAATTATTTTATGATAAAACAAATATCATAACGATTTTAGATAGACAATAGTTCAAATAATCATAACTATTTGAGATCGTTCAATAAATAAATTTAGTTTTTAAATCTCTTATTAATTTTTAAAATATTAATAAATTAATATTATTTTATTTTGAATAATTTGTATGGATGAAAACAATTGTTTTACGACAAAACAAAATATCATAACGATTTAAAGTAGCTAATAATTTGAATAGACTTGACTATTTGAACTTATTCAATGAATAATTTATTTTTTAAATCTACAACTTATTAATTTTTAGAATATTAATAAATTAGTATTATTTTATTTTGAATAAACTTGTATGAATGGAAACAATTATTTTATGACAAAACAAAAGATCACAATGATTTGAAATAAATAATTATTCAAATAGTCATAACTATTTGAACTCACTCAGTAAACAGATTTATTTTTTAAAATTTTTACTTATTATTTTTTGAAATTTTAATAAATTAGTATTATTTTATTTCAAATAAGCTTTTATGAACAAAAACAATTGGTTTATGATAAAACAAATGATCATAACAATTTGAAATAGATAATTGTTCAAATAGTTATAACTATTTGAACGTGTTCAGAAAACAGATTTATTTTTTAAATTTTTACATATTAATTTTTGCAGTATTAATCAATTTATATTATTTTATTTGAAATAAGCTTGCATGAACATAACCAATTATTTTATGACAAAACAAAACATCATAATGTTTTGAAATAGATAATTATTCGAATAGTCATAACTATTTGAGCTTGTTCAGTAAACAAGTTCATTTTTTAATTCTCTTACTCATTAATGTTTGAAATATTAATAAATTAGTATTATTTTATTTAAAATAAGCTTATTTGAATTGAAACAGTTATTTTATTACAAAACAAAAGGTCATAATAATTTGAAATAGTTAACTATTCAAATAATCATGACTATTTCAACTTGTTTGGTAAACATATTTATCTTTTAAATCTTTTACTTATTAATTGTCAAAATATTCATAATTAATATTATTTTAATCCAAATAACCTTGTATGAATAAAAACAATTGTTTTATGACAAAACAAAAAATCATAACAATTTGAAATAAGTAATTGCTCAAATAGTCATAACATTTGAACTTGTTTGATAAACATACTTATTTTCAAAATCTTGTACTTATTAATTGTCTTAATATTAATAAATTTGTATTGTTTTATTCGAAATAAGCTTGTATAAATAGAAAAATTTTATTTTATGTCAAAACAAAAAGTTACAGCGATTTGGAATAAATAATTGTTCAAATAGTTATAATTATTTAAACTTGTCTGGTAAATATATTCTTTTTTTAAATATCTTAATTATTAATTTTTGAAATATTACTAAATTGTTATTATTTTATTTCAAATAAACTTATATGAATTGAAACAAATCTTTTACAACAAAAAAAAGTCATAACAATTTGAAATAGATAATTATTTTTATAGTCTTAACTATTTGAACTGATTGGATAAGCACATTTATTTTTTAAATCTTTTACTCATTATTTTTTATAATATTATTAATTTAGCAATATTTTACTTTGAATAAGCTTGTATGAACAAAAGCAATTGTCTTATGACAAAATAAGATCATAATGATTTGAGATAGATAATTGTTCAAATAGTCAAAACTATTTGAACTAGTTTGATAAACATATTTAATTTTTAAATCTCTTATTAATTTTTAAAATATTAATAAAATAGTATTATTTTATTTTGAATAATTTTATATAAATAGAAATAATCGTTTTAAGACAAAACAAAATGTCACAATGATTTAAAATAGATAATAATTTAAATAGACATAGCTATTTGAACTTGTTTGATAAACAAATTTATTTTTTAAATCTCCAACTTATTAATTTTTAGAATATTAATAAATTAGTATTATTTTATTTCAAATAAAATTGTATGAATAGAAACAATTCTTTTATGACAAAATAAAAAATCATAATGATTTGAAATAAATAATTGTTTAAAGGGTCATAACTATTTGAACTCGTTCGATAAACTTATTTATTTTTTAAAATATCTTTTACTTATTAATTTTTAGAATTTTAATAAATTAGTATTATTTTATTCTAAATAAGCTTTTATGAACAGAAACAATTGGATTATGACAAAACAAAATGTCATAACAATTTGAAATAGATAATTGTTCAAATAATCATAACTATTTGAACATGTTTAGAAAACATATTTATTTTTTAAATTTTTACTTATTAATTTTTGAAATATTAATAAATTTATATTATTTTATTTAAAATAAGCTTGCATGAACAAAACCAATTGTTTAATGACAAAACAAAAGGTCATAATGTTTTTTAAACATGTTCGGCAAACAGATGAATTTTTTAATTCTCTTACTCATTAATTTTTAGAATATTAATAAATTAGTATTATTTTATTTCAAATAAGCTTATATGAATTGGAATAATTTTTTTATTACAAAATAAAAGGTTATAATGATTTGAAATAAATAATTATTCAAATACTTATGACTCTTTGAACTTGTTCGATAAACATATTTATTTTTTAAATCTTTTACTTATTATTTGTCAAAATATTAATAAATGAACTTATTCGGTAAACAGATTCTTTTTTTAATTCTCCTACTCATTAATTTTTGGAATTTTAATAAATTAGTATTATTTTACAACAAATAAGCTTATATAAATTGAAAGAATTGTTTTATTACAAAAGAAAAAGTTAGAATAATTTAAAATAGATAATTACTCAAATAGTCATGACTATATGAACTTGTTTAGTAAACATATTTATTTTTTAAATCTTTTACTTATTAATTATCAAAATATTAATAAATTAATATTATTTTAATTTGAATATACATATATGAATAAAAACTATTATTTTATAACATAAAAAAAAAGTTATAACGGTTTGAAATAAATAATTGCTCAAATAGTCATAACTATTAAAACTATTTTGATAAACAGATTTATTTTTTAAATCTCTTATTAATTTTTGAAATATTAGTAGATCAATATTATTTTATTCCAAACAAACTTATATGAACCAAAACTTTTGTTTTATGACAAAACAAAAGGTAATGATTTGAAATAGATAATTGCTCAAATAGTCATAATTATTTGATTTGGTTAGGTAAACAAAATTATTTTTTTTAAATCTCTTATTTATTAATTTTTGAAATATTAATAAATTCATTTTATTTTATTCCTAATAAGCTAGTATGAATTGAAAAAATTTATTTATGACAAAACAAAAGGTCATAACGATTTGAAATAGATAATTGATCACACAATCTTAACTATTTGAACTAGTTTGACATACAACTTTATTTTTTAAATCTCTTAGTTATTAATTTTTAAAATATTATTAGATTAGTATTATTTTATTTCGAATAAGCTTGTATGAACATAAATAAACTTTTTATGATAGAATGAAAGGTTATAATGATTTGATATACAATTGTTTAAATAGTCATAACTATTTAAACTGGTTCGATAAACAGATTTATTTTTTAAATCTCTTACTATTAATTTTTTAAAGATTAATAAAATATTATTATTTTATTCTGAATAAGCATATATGATCAAAAACAATTGTTATATGACCAAACAAAAGGTAATAACGATTTGAAATAGATAATTGTTGAAATGGTCATAATTATTTGAACCGATCCGATAAATAGATTCGCTTTTTAAATTTCATACTTATTAATTTTTGAAATATTAATAAATTAGTATTATTTTATTTTGAATAAGCTTGTATGAACTGTAACAATTGTTTTATAACAAAACCAAAGGTAATAACAATTTTAAATAGACAATTGTTCTAATAGTAGTACTATTTGAATTTGTTCGGTAAACATATTTATTTTTTAAACTCATGCTTATTAATTTTTAAAATATTAAGAAATTAGTATTATTTTATTTTGGATAAGATTTTATAAACTAAAACAATTGTTTTATGGCAAAAAAAAAGTCATGACAATTTTAAATAAATAATTATTCAAATAGTCATAACTATTTAAACTTGTTTTGTAAACAAATTTATTTTTTCAAATCTTTAGCTTATTAAGTTTTTTAATGTTAATTAAATTTGGATTATTTGTTCCAAATAAGCTTGTAAGATATGAAACAAATATGTTATGACTAAACAAAAGGTCATAAAGATTTGAAACAAAAAATTATTCTAATAGTTTTTACTATTTGAACTAGTTTGGCAAACACATTTATTTTTTAAATCTCTTATTAATTTTTAGAATATTATTAATTTAGTATTATTTTTAACCAAATAAGCTTTTGTGATCATAAACAATTGTTTTATGACAAAACAAAAGGTCATAATGATTTGAAATAGATAATTGTTCAAATGGCCATAATTATTTTAACTGAGTCGATAAACAACTTTATTTTTAAAATTTTTAACTTAATAATTTACGAAATATTAATAAATTAGAATTATTTTATTCTATCTAAGCTTGTAGTAACTGAAACAATTGTTTTATGATAAATTAAAAGGTTATAACGATTTTATATAGACAATTGTTCAAATAATAATAATTATTTAAACTTGTTTGATAAATAGATTTATTTTTTTAAATCTCTTTCTTATTAATTTTTTGAATGTCAATAAATTAGTATTCATTTATTCTGAATAAGCTTGTATGAACTGAAACAATTGTTTTATAACTAAACAAAAAGTCAAAACAATTTGAAATAGATAATTTTTATAATTGTCTTAACCATTTGAACTAATTTGGTAAACAAATTTATTTTTAAAATCTCTTATTAATTTTTGAAATATTATTAAATTAGTATTATTTTAATCCAAATAAGCTTGTATGAACAAAACAATTGTTTTATGACAAAATAAAAGGTTATAAAGATTTGAAATAGATTATCATTCATATAGTCTTAACTATTTGAATTGATTTAACAATTAGACTTATTTTTTAATTTTTTTGGTTATTTAGTTTCAGAATATTATTAAATTAGTATTGTTTTATTTCAAATAAAATAATATGAATAGAACCAATTTTTTGATGACAAAATAAAAGCTTATAACAATTTGAAATAGTTAAGTATTCAAATAGTTAAAACTATTTGAAATGGTTTGGTAAGCAGATTTACTTTTTAAATCTCTTACTAATTAATTTTCTAAATATTAATAAATTAGTATTATTTTGTGACAAAACAAAAAGTAATAATTATTTGAAATAGATTATTGTTCAAAGAGTTATAATTATTTGATCTGGTTCGATAAATAGAATTATTTTCTAAGCCTCTTAATTATAAATTTTTAAAATATTAACAAATTAGTTTTATTCTATTCCAAAGAAGCTTGTAAGAGCTAAAATAACTATTTTATGATAAAACAAAATGTTAAAATAAATAATTATTCATGTAATCTTAAGTATTTGAACTACTTTGGCAAATGGTTTTATTTTTTAAATCTCTTAGTTATTAAATTTTAGAATTTTACTAAATTAGTATTATTTTATTCTGAATAAGCTTGTATAAACAGAAAAAATTATTTTGTGATAGAACAAAAGGTTATAACAATTTGAAATAGATAATTATTCAAATAGTCATAACTATTTGTAATGGTTCAGTAAATAAATTTATTTTTTTAAATCTCTTATTAATTCTTGAAATATTAATAAATTAGGATTATTTTATTTCAAATAAGCTTATACGTTGAAAAATAATTATTTTATGACAAAACAAAAGGTAATAATGATTTGAAATAGATAGTTGTTTAAATGGCCATTTTTACTTGAATTGATTCAATAAGCTAATTTATTTTTTAAGTCTCTTACTTATTAATTTTTAAATATTAATAAAGTAATATTATTTTATTTTGGATAAATTTTTATGAACCGAAACAATTATTTTATGACAAAATAAAATATCATAATGATTTTAAATTGATAATTGTTCAAATAGTCATAACTATTTGAACTTGTTCAATAGGCACATTTATTTTTTCAAATCTAATGCTTATTAATTTTTTGAATGTTAATAAATTAGTATTATTTTATTTCGAGTAAGCTTGTATAAACTGAAACAATTATTATATGACTAAACAATAGGTTATAATGATTTGAAATAGATAATTATTCTAATATTCTTAACTATTTGAACTGGTTTAGCAAACATATTTATTTTTAAATCACTTATTAATTTTTGGAATATTATTAAATTACTATTATTTTATCTGAATAAGCTTGTATGATCAGAAATAATTGTTTTATGAGAAAACAAAGATCATAACTATTTGAGATTGATATTTGTTCTAATATTTATAACTATTTGAATTGGTTTGAAAAATAGCTTTAGTTTTTTAATCTCTTATTAATTTTTGAAATATTAATAGGGTATTTTATTTCGAATAAGTTTTTATGAATTGAAATAGTTGTTTTATGACAAAACAAAAGGTCATAACAATTTTAAATAGATAATTGTTCAAATAGTCAAATCTATTTCAACTTGTTTGGTAAATAGATTTATATTTTTAAATCTTTTGCTCATTAATTTTTTAAATGTTAATAATTAGTATTATTTTATTCTGAATAAGCTTGTATGAACTGAAATAATTTTTTATGACTAACTAAAAGGTCAAAATGATTTGAAATAAATAATTGTTCTAATAGTCTTAAGTATTTGAAATAGTTTGACAAACACATTTATTTTTTAAATCTCTTACTAATTTTTGGAATTTTATTAAATTAGTATTATTTTAATCCAAATAAGCTTGTATAAAAAGAAAAAATTATTTTATGACAAAATAAAGATCATAATGATTTGAGATAGATAATTGTTCAAATAGTCATAACTGTTTGAACTATTTTGTAAACAGCTTCAGTTTTTAAATCTCTTATTAATTTTTAAAATATTAATATATCGGTATTATTTTATTTTGAATAATTTTACATGAACAGAAACAATTGTTTTATGACAAAACAAAAGGTCATAACGATTTGAAATAGATAATTATTCAAATTGACATAACTATTTGAACTTATAAAAGTATTTATTTTTTAAATCTCCTAACTATTAATTTTTAGAATATTAATAAATTAGTATTTTTTATTAATAAATTATAATATTAATAAATTAATAAAAATATTTATAAACTTGTATCAATAGAAATAATTATTTTATCACGAAAGATCATAACTATTTGAAATAAATAATTATTCAAACAATCATAACTATTCAAACTTGCTTGGTAAATGATTTATTTTAAAAAATTTTTACTTATTAATTTTTTGAATATTAATAAATTAGTATTATTTTATTTTGAATATGCTTGTATGAACAAAAACAATTGGTTTATGACAAAACAAAAGGTCATGAGTATATAATTATTCAAATAGTCATAACTATTTGATTGTGTTCAGAAAAAAAATTTTTTTTTAAAAATTTTTTCTTATTAATTTTTGAAATATTAATAATTTATATTATTGTCTTTGGAATAAGCTTGTATAAATAGAAACAATTATTTTATGACAAAACAAAATGTCATAACGATTTGACATAGATGATTCTTCAAATAGTCATAACTATTTAACTTGTGTGGTAATATCATTCAATTAGTATTATTTTATTTCAAATAAGGTGATATGAACTAATACAATTGTTTATTGATGAAACAACAAGTCATAATGATTTGAAATAAATAATTATTCAAATAGTTATGACTATTTGAACTTGATCAATAAACATATTTATTTGTAAAATATTACTTACTAATTGTCGAAATATTAATAAATTAATATTATTTTAATTTGAATAAGCTTGTATAAACAAAAACAATGCCATAATGAATTGAAATAAATAATTATTCAAATAGGCATAACTATTTAAACTTATTTAGTAAATAGATTTCTTTTTTAAATCTTTTACTTATTAATTGTTTGAATATTAATAAATTTGTATTATTTTAATGGTTCAAATAGTCATAATTCTTTGAATTGGTTTGGTAAATACATTTCATTTTTTAAATCTCTGGCTTATTACTTTGAAATATTAATAAATTAGTATTATTTTATTTCAAATAAGCTTAAATGATAAAAAACAATTTTTTTATAACAAAACAAAAGGTCATACTGATTTGAAATAGATAACTATTCAAATGGCTATAATATTTTATTCTGAATAAAATAGTATGAATAGAACTAATTGTTTAATGAAAAACAAAAGGTTAAAATGATTTGAAATAGATAATTATTCAAATAGTCAAAACTATTTGAAATGATTTGGTAAATAGATTTACTTTTAAAGTCTCTTACTGATTAGTTTTTTAAATATTAAAAAAATAGTATTATTTTATTTAAAACAAACTTATATGAACAAAAACAATTGTTTTATGACAAAACAAAAAGTAATAATGATTTGAAATAGATAATTATTCAAATATTTATAATTATTTAAAATGGTTAGGTAAATAGAATTTTTTTTAAAAATCTCTTCCTTATAAAATTTTGAAATATTAACAAATTAATTTGATTTTATTCCAAATAAACTTGCATGAGCTGAAATAATTGTTTTATGACAAAACAAAAGGTCATAACGATTTGGAATAGATAATTGTTCATATAGTCTTAACTATTTGAACTGGTTTGGCAAATGGATTTATTTTTTTAAATCTCTTATTTATGAATTTTTAGACTATTATTAAATTAGTATTATTTTTTTAATAAATTTGTATGAACAGAAATAATTGTTTTATGATAGAACAGAAGGTTATAATAATTTGAAATAGATAATTGTTCAAATAGTAATAACTATTTGAACTGATCATAACTATTTAAATAGGTTTGGTAAATAGATTTATTTTTTAAATCTCTTACTAATTCTTGAAATATTAAAAAATTAGTATTATTTTATTTCAAATAAGATTGTATGTTGTAAAATAATTATTTTATGAAAAAACGAAAGGTAATAACGATTTTATTTAATAAGCTTGTATGTTGGAAAACAAATGTTTTATGACAAAACGAAAGGTAATAACAATTTGAAATAGATAATTATTCAAATGGCCATAATTATTTGATTTGATTTAGTAAACCGATTTATTTGTTAAATCTCTTACTTATAAATTTTTGAAATATTAACAAAGTAGTATTATTTTATTTTGGATAAGCTTTTATACGGAAACAATTATTTTATGATAAAACAAAAGTTCATAATGACTTTAAATAAATAATTGTTCAAATAATCATAACTATTTGAACTTATTAGTAAACAAATTTATTTTTTCAAATCTCTCGCTTATTAATTTTAAGAATGTTAATAAATAAATATTTTTTATTTTGAATAATTTTGCATGAATAGGAATAATTGTTTTATGACAAAAAAAAAGGTCATAACAATTTGAAATAGATAATTGTTCAAATGGACATGACTATTTAAACTGATTCGATAAACAAATTAACTTTTTAAATCACTTAGTTATTAATTTTGAAATATTAATAAATTAGTTTTATTTTATTTTGAATAAGCTTGTATGAATAGGAATAATTGTTTTATGACAAAACAAAAGGTCATAACGATTTTAAATAGATAATTGTTCAAATAGTTGTAACTATTTAAATTTGTTCGTTAAACAAATTTATTTTTTTAAACTTTTACTCATTAATTTTGGAAATATTAAGAAATTAGTATTATTTTATTCTAGATATGCTTTTATAAATTGAAACAATTCTTTTATTTCAAAACAAAAGGTCATAACAATTTTAAATAAATAATTGTTCAAATAGTTATAACTATTTGAACTTGTTCGACAAAGAGATTTATTTTTTCAAATTTTTTACTTATTAATTTTTTGAATGTTAATAAATTTGAATTATTTTATTTTGAATAAGCTTGTAAGATATGAAACAAATATTTTTGACTAAAGAAAAGGTTAGAACAATTTGAAATAGATAATTATTCTTATAGTTTTAACTATTTGAATTGATTCAACAAACACATTTATTTTTTAAATCTCTTACTTATTAATTTTTAAAATATTATTAAATTAGTATTATTTTTAATTGAATAGGTCTCTATGATCAGAAACAATTGTTTTATGACAAAACAAAGATCTTAATGATGTGAGATTGATAATTATTCAAATAGTCATAACTATTTGAATAGGTTTGATAAACAAATTTATTTCTTAAATCTTTTACTTATTTTTGAAATATTAATAAATTAGTATTATTTTACTTCAAATAAACTTGTATGATAAAAAACAATTGTTTTATGACAATACAAAAGGTCATAACAAGTTAAAATAGATAATTGTTCAAATGGCCATAATTATTTTAACTAATTCGGTAAACAAATTTACTTTTTAAATTTCTTACTTATTAATTTAGGAAATATTAATAAATTACTATTATTTTATTCTCTCTAAGCTTGCATTAACTGAAATAATTATTTTATGACAAATCAAAAGTTTATAAAGATTTTAAATAAACAATTGTTAAAATACTAATAACTATTTGAATTCATTTGGTAAACAGATTTATTTTTTTAAATCTCTTTCTTATTAATTTTTTAAATATTATTAATTAGTATTAATGTATTTTGAATAAGTTTGTAGGAACTAAAACAATTGTTTTATGACTAAACAAAAGGTCAAAATGATTTGAAGTAGATAATTGTTCTAATAGTCTTAATCATTTAAACTAATTCGATAAACAAATTTATTTTTTAAATCTCTTATTAATTTTTGAAATATTATTAAATTAGTATTATTTTAATTCAAATAAGCTTTTATGGATAAAACAATTATTTTACAACAAAACAGAAAGTAATAACGATTTGAAATAGATAATTGTTCAAATAGTCATAATTATTTGAATTGGTTCAGAAAGTTATAATTATGTTTTTGTTTAGTCTAATAATTATAACTATTTGAACAATTATCTATTTTACATCATTATTATATATTTTTTTGTCATAAAACAATTGTTTTTGTTAATATAAGTTTGTTCAAAATAAAATAATATTAATTTATTAATATTTAGAAAATAAATCTGTAAGAGATTTAAAAAGTAAATCTGCTTACCAAACTCTTTCAAATAGTTTTGACTATTTCAATAATTAGTTATTTCAAATCGTTATAACCTTTTATTTTGTCATAAAACAATTGGTTCTGTTCATACTATTTTATTTAGAATAAAATAATACAAATTTAATAATATTTTAAAACTTAATAAAAAAATAAATCTAATTGATGAGTTCAAATAATTAAGACTCTATGAACGATTATCAATTTCAAATTATTATTACCTTTTCTTTTATCGTTAAATAATTGTTTTGTTCATACAAGCTTATTCAGATTAAAATAATACTAATTTAATAATATTTTGAAAATTAATAAGTAAGAAATTTAAAAAATAAATTTGTTTATTGAATCAGCTCAAATGGTTAAGATTATTAGAATAATCATTTATTTTAAATTGTTATGATCTTTTGTTTAGGCATAAAACAATTGTTTGAGTTCATGCAAGCTTATTCATAATAAATTAATGGAAATTTATTAACATTTGGAAAATTAATATGAAAGAGATTTAAAAAAATAAATTTGTTTACCGAATAAATTCAAATAAGTAAGTTATTTAAAAAGTAAATATGTTTACTGAATCAGTTAAAATAACTATGGTCATTTCAATAATTATCTATTTCAAATTGTTATTACATTTTGTTTGGTCATTTAACAATTGCTTTTGACCATACGAGCTTATTTAGAATAAAATAATACTAGTTTATTAATCTTTCAAAAATTAATAAGTAAGAGATTTAAAAAAAATATATGTTTACCAAACCAATTCAAATAGTTATGACTATTTGAGCAATTGTATACTTCAAATTGTTATAACATTTTGTTCTGTCATAAAATAATTATTTCTATTCATACAAGCTTATTCAAAATAAAATAATACTAACCTAATAATATTCCAAAAATTAATAACTAAGAGATTAAAAATATAAAATTATTTGTCGAACCAGTTTAAATAGTTAAGACTATATGAATAATTATCTATTTTCAAATCATTATGACCTTTTGTTTTGTCATAAAACAATATTTTCAATTCATACTAGCTTATTTAGAATAAAATAAAATATATTTATTAATATTTCAAAAATTAATAAGTAAAAGATTTAAAAAATAATTCTATTTATCTAACTAGTTCAAATAATTATAACTATTTGAATAATTATCTATTTCAAATTGTTATGACCTTTTGTTTTGTCATAAAACAAATGTTTCTGTTCATATAAGTTTGATTGGAATAAAATAATAGTAATCTAGTAATATTTCAAATATTAATAAGATATTTTGAAAAATAAATATGTTTATCAAACCGGTTCAAATTAAGACTATTTAAGCAATTATTTATTTCAAATTGTTATGACTTTTTGTTCTATTATAAAACAATAGTTTCTATTCATACAAGCTTATTCAAATTAAAATAATACAAATTTATTCATATTTTGACAATTAATAAGTAAAAAATGTAAAAAAATAAATATGTTTACTAAACTAGATCAAACAGTCATAACTATTTTAATAATTATCTATTTCAAATTGTTATGACCTTTTCTTTTGTCGTAAAAAAATCATTTCAATTCATATAAGCTTATTTGAAATAAAATAATATTAAATTATTAATATTCTAAAAATTAATAATTAAGAGATTTAAAAAATGAATATATTTATCGAACAAGTTCAAATAGTTATGACTATTTGAATAATTATTTATTTCAAATTGTTATGACTTTTTGTTTTATCATAAAACAATTGTTTTTGTTCATACAAGCTTATTTAAAATAAAATAATATTAATTTATTAATATTTCAACAATTTATAAGTAAAAGATTTAAAAAATAAATATGTTTACCAAATAAGTTCAAATAGTCATGACTATTTGAATAATTATCTATTTCAAATCATTGTGAACTTTTATTTTGTAATAAAATAATTGTTTCAGTTCATATAAGCCTATTTGAAATAAAATAATATTAATTGATTAATATTCCAAAAATTAAAGACTAAGAGAATTAGAAAAATGAATTTGCTTATTGATCAAGTTGAAATAGTTATGACTATCTAAACAATTATCTCTTTCAAAACATTATGGCATTTTGGTTTGTCATAAAACAATTGGTTCTGTTCATGCAAACGTATTTTGAATAAAATAATATAAATTTATTAATATTTCAAAAATTAATAAGTAAAATTTTAGAAAATAAAGCTATTTTCTAAACACGTTCAAATAGTTGTGACTATTTGAACAATTATTTATTTCAAATTATTATGACCATTTGTTTTGTCATAAACCAATTTTTTTTTGTTCAAACAAGTTTATTTGGAATAAAATAATACTAATTTATTAATTTTCCAAAATTAATAAGTAAAGATTTAAAAAATAAATTTGTTTACCGAGCGAGTTCAAATAGTTATGATTGTTTGAATAATTATTTATTTCAAATCATTATGATCTTTTGTTTTGTCATAAAACAATTGCTTCTATTCATACAAGTTTATTTTGAATAAAATAATACTAATTTATTAACATTCTAAAAATTAATAAGTTGAAGATTTAAAAAATTAATCAGTTTACTGAACAAGTTCAAATAGTCATATCCATTGGAACTATTATCTATTTCAAATCATTATGACATTTTGTTTTGTCGTAAAACAAAATTTTCTATTTATAAAAAATTATTTATAATAAAATAATACTAATTTATTACTATTTCAAAAATTAATAAGAGATTTAAAAACTAAATCTCTTTGCTGAACCAATTTAAATAGTTATGACTATTTAAATAATTATCTATCTTAAATTATTATGATCTTTGTTTTGTTCTAAAACATTTGTTTTTGTTCATACAAGCTTATTTTGAGTAAAATATTGCTAAGTTAATAATATTCTAAAAATTAATAAGTAAGGATTTAAAAAATAAATGTGTTTACCGATCCAGTTAAAATAGTTAAGACCAGTAGAATAATTATTTATTTGAAATCATTCTGACATTTTGTTTAGTCATAAAATAATTGTTTTAGTTCATACATGCTTATTTGAAATAAAATAATACTAATTTATTAATATTTAGAAAATTAATAAGCAAGAAATTTAGAAAAAATAAATCTATTTACCGAATAAGTCTAAATAGTTATGACTATTTGAATAACTATCTATCTAAAATCATTAAGACCTTTTATTTTATCATAAAACAATTGTTTTAGATCATAAAAGCTTATCCCAAGTAAAATAATATTACTTTATTAATATTTCAAAAATTGATATGTTAAAGATTTAAAACATAAATTACTTTATCGAATCAGTTAAAATAATTATGGTCATTTGAACATTTATCTATTTCAAATTGTTATGAACTTTTGTTTTGTCATAAAACAATTGTTTTTCATCATACTATCCTATTCGTAATAAAATAATATTAATTTATTAATATTTCAAAAATTAATAAGTAGAAGATTTAAAAAATAAATCTGTTTACTGAACCAATTCAAATAGTTATGACAATTTGTATTTCAATTTCTTATAACCTTTTGGTTTGTTATAAAAAAATTATTTTTTTTCATACAAGTTTATTCAGAATAAAATAATACTAATGTAATAATATTCTAAAAATTAATAACTAGTAGATTTAAAAAATAAATTTGTTTGCTAAACCGGTTCAAATAGTTAAAGCTATATGAACAATTTTTTATTTTAAATTGTTATAACATTTTGTTTTATCATAAAATAATTTTTTTAGTTCTTACTAACTTATTTAGAATAAAATAAAATAAATTTATTAATATTTCAAAAATTAATCAATAAGAGATTTAATAAATCATTCTGTTTGTTGAACCAGTTGAAATAACTTTGACTATTTAAATAATTATCTATTTCAAATCATTATGACCTTTTGTTTAGTCGTTGAACAAATGTTTTTGTTCAAATAAGTTTGTTTGAAATAAAATAATATTAATTTATTAATATTTTGAAAACTAATAAGTAAGAGAATCAAAAAATAAATCTGTTTACTAAACCAATTCAATTAGTTATAACTATTTGAACAATTATTTATTTCAAATCATTATGGCTATTAAGAATAAAGAAATGCTAATTTATTAATAATCTAAAAACTAATAAGTAATGGATTTAAAAAAAGAATATGTTAACCTAACTAGTGTAAATAATTATGACTGTTTGAACAATTATCTATTTCAGATCATTATAATCATTTGTTTTATTACAAAACAATTGTTTCTATTCATACAAGCTTATTTGAAATAACATAATTCTAATTTATTAATATTCTAGAAATTAATAAGAGATTTAAAAAATGAATCTGTTCACTGAACATGTTCAAATAGTTATGATTATTTGAACAATTATCTATTTCAACCCTTTTGTTTTGTCATAAATAAATTTATTCTATTCATAAAAGCTTATTTCCTATAAAATAATACAAAATTGTTAATATTAAAAAAATAATAAATAAAAAATTTAAAAGATAAATCTGTTTGTCGAATAAGTTCAAATAGTTATGACTATTTGAATAATTATTTATTTTAAATTGTTATGACTTTTTATTTTGTCATAAAACAATTATTTCTATTCATACAAACTTATTCGCATTAAAATAATATTAATTTATTAACATTTAGACAATTAATAAGTAAAATAGTTTTAAAATAAATGTGTTTACCGAACAAGTCCAAATAGACATAACTAGTTGAATAACTATTTACTTCAAATCATTATGACCTTTTGTTTCATTATAAAACAATTGTAGCAATTCATATGGGCTTATTTGAAATAAAATAATACTAATTTATTAATATTCTGAAAATTAATGAGTAAGAGATTTAAAAAATGAATCTATTTACCAAACAAGTTCAAATAGTTATGACTATTTGGACAATTATCTATTTCAAATCATTATGACCTTTTGTTTTGTCATAAAACAATTGTTTGTATTCATACAAGCTTAATTTGAATAAAATAATATAAATTTATTAATATTCCAAAATTTATTAAGTAGAAATTTAAAACATAAATCTATTTTCAAAACATGTTCAAATAGTTATGACTATTTGAACAATTATCTATTTCAAATATTTACAACCTTTCATTTTGTCATAAACCAATTATTTCTATTCGTACAAGCTTATTCGAAATAAAATAATATTAATTTATTAATATTCTAAAAGTTAATATGTAAAAGATTTAAGAAATAAATTTATTTACCGAGCAAGCTCAAATAGCTATGACTATTTGAACAATTATTTATTTCAAATAGTTATGATTTTTTATTTCATCATAAAATAATTGTTTCTATTCATACAAGTTTATTCAAAATAAAATACTACTAATTTATTAATATTTTGAAAATTAATAGGTAGGAAATTTAAAAATAAATCTGTTTACCAATAGTCATGTCCATTTAAACAATTATCCATTTCAAATCATTATGACCTTTTGTTTTATCGTAAAACAATTGTTTTTGTTCATACAAAATTATTCAGAATAAAATAATATTGATTTATTAAGATTTTGAAAATTAATAAGAGATTTAAAAACTAAATATGTTTATCGAACCAATTCAAATAATTATGACTATTTGAACAATTATCTATCTCAAATCATTATGATCTTTATTTTGTCATAGAACAATTATTTTTTTCATATAAACTTATTCGAATTAAGATAATAATAAAAAATAAATGTGTTTTGCCGAACCAGTTCAAATAGTTAAAACTATTAGAACAATTATCTATTGCAAATTGTTCTAACCATTTGTTTAGTCATAAAACAATTATTTCAGTTCATGCTAGCTTATTTGGAAATAAAAAAATTAATTTATTAATATTAAAAAATTAATAAGCAAGAGATTTTTTAAAAAAATCTGTTTACCAAACAAGCTCAAATAAATATGACTATTTGAACAATTATCTATTTAAAATCATTATGACTTTTTATTTTGTCATAAAATAATTGTTTTAGTTTATAAAAATTATCCGAAATTAAATAATACTACTTTATTAGTATTTCAAAAATTATTATGGAAGAGATTTAAAAACTAAAGTTGTTTTTTGAACTAGTTCAAATAGTTACAACTATTTGAACAAATATCAATCTCAAATCGTTATGATATTTGTTTTGTCATAAAAAAATTGTTTCTGATCATACAAGCTTATTCAAATAAAAATAATACTAATTTAATAATATTTCAAAAATTAATAAGTAAGAGATTTAAAAGAATGTGTTTGCCTAATCAATTCAAATGGTTAAAACTATTAGAATAGTTATCTATTTCAAATCAGTCTAACCTTTTGTTTAGTCATAATATAATTATCTTAGTGCATACAAGCTTATTCAGAATAAATAATACTAATTTATTAACATTCAAAAAATTAATAAGCAAGAGATTTGAAAAAATAAATCTATTTATCAAACAAGTTCAAATAGTTATGATTATTTGAACAATTATCTATTTAAAATCTTTATGAACTTGAATCATTATATGACATTTGCATTTGCATCATTCATTGAGAATATGGGTTGTTGCATTTGCATCATTTAGAAAGCATTCGCATTATTAGCATGACATTTGTCTTTGTTGGGAGAAAATGTTTGACTTTTGATTCCTTGAATGAAGAAGATCTTTCATGTTGAGATTTTTTGATAAGGAAAACTTTCCAGACTTTTAAAGTTATAAAGTCTTTGTTTAAAGGAGCTTTTCGAATGAGAATCTTTGAAATTTTGGATGTGAAACCCTAAAATTTTTTTGAATGAAAATCTTTGAATGTGAAGCTATAAAGTTTTTTAGAAAGGACCTTTGAAACCTTGGATGTGAATCTCTAAAATTTTTTGAATAAGAATTTTTGAAAATTTGGATGTGAAACCCTAAAATTTTGGATGTGAAACATTGAAAATTTTTAAATAAGAATCTTTGAATTTTGGAGGTGAGCCTTGAAATTTTTGATGTGAATCTATAAATTTTTCAAATATGAAAATCTGAATTTTGGATGTGAATCACTAACAAAAATCCTCTGAAAGTGAATCTTTTAATCTTGCATTACAGTTTGCAAATCTTTATAATGACGAAGTTGAATTTCTTGCAAATCTAAAAATTCTTGCAAACCTGAAGTTCTTGCGAACTTGAAATTCTTAAGAAACCGAAGCTCTTACAAACCTAAAGTTCTTACAAAACTTAGATCCTTGCAAATCTAAAAGTCTTACGAATCTGAATTCTGGTGAATCTTTGGATACTTGTGAAACTAAAATTCTTGTGAATCTAGAACCTTTACAAAACTTAAAACTTTTGCAAATCTGGAACCTCTAAAAATCTAAAAAATTTTGCGAATCTAAAACCTTTGCAAATCTAGAACCTCTATAAAACTTGGAATCTTAGCAAATTTGAAATCTTTGTGAGACTTGTAATCTTTGTGAATCTGGAACCTCTAAGAATCTTGAATCATTTACAAACTTTTGGAATCTTTGCAAAACTTGGAATTCTTGCAAACCTTTGTGAATCTTGACTTTTGGCGAATTTTGAAATCATTATGAATTTTTTACAAATATTGGAGCATTGGAATTTTTCAATTTTTGTTAAGGTACCTTGTTAATCTTTGTAGTTTGTGGACCCTTGAATTTCCAAATTGTGAATCTTTGGATTTCAAGCTAAAATATTTTTGGACCTAGATGAATGGATGTCTTTTGACATTTCCTATTTAAAGTTTTTAAAGTTGTTTAGCCTCTATATAGAGGAGCCCATTTCATATTTTTAAGTTGTTTAGCCTCTGTATAGAGGAGCCCATTTCTTAATTTAAAGTTATTTTAGCCTCTATATAGAAGAGCTCATTTCTTACTTTTAAAGTTGTTTAGCCTCTGTATAAAGGAGCTTATTTTCTATTTTAAAGTTGTTTAGCCTCATATAGTCTCTATATAGAGGAGCTCATTTCTTATTTTGAAGTTGTTTAGCCTCTATATAGAGGAGGTCATTTCTTAATTTAAATTTGATTGCCTCTGTAAAAAGGAGTTTAATTTGTTGAACCTCTATTTATAGGAATTATCAAAGTTTTTAAGCTTTATACCTATGTTTAGAAGAACTTTTTAAAATTTTTTGAAAATCACATCCTTTTTAAATTGTTTGAGTTAAACTAGACTCAATGGTTGTTTATGTCTTTGCATTATTTTTGTTTTATAAGAATGCATAAAAAAGGGCAACTGTAGACACCCCATTTCATTCAAGGCGTGTATCCAAATTCTCGATTTCGATTTTGTCAAGATTGTTGGGTTTGAGCCCAATGTATGTTACTTTGATGTGGGCTTTGCCCTAACAAATATTTTATTTTTATTTGTTTGTTTATTCTTTAATAAAAACTAAATAAATAAAAAAAAGGAAAGAAAAGAAAAGAAAATCAAACAAAATTTTCTAGAAATCTTGTACAAGAATTAGGCAAAAGAGAAATTTTTAGAATTTTTTCTTAATCTGTATGAAATAGGAAATCAAATAAAAAAGGATCACAGGGCATTAAAGCTAGGGTTTCTATTAAATTGATTTTACCTAAATTAAAGGGATTTAAAAAATCTTTGAAAATCCTTAACAATCAATGGAACCTTAAAATTTCTAACTAAAAATTCCTTATAAATTGTTCTAAGTCAAACAAAGAACAAGGATGGAGAAAAAGATTATACAAAAACTCTTGAAAAAATAGGAAAGGAAAATCATTTAGAAAAAAATACAATTTTTGATAGTAGGGGTTTTTTTTTTTTTTGGGAATTCTTTACAAAATTTGGAATTGTGAGGATTTATTCTAGTAAGCCACGCAGTCTAGCCGCTTAGTTGAGCTGACTTTATTTTTTTAATATCTTATTTATTTATTTAATTATCTATTATTCTTTAAATATATTTTTATAAAAACATATTTAAATAAAAGTCTTACCAATATATTAGAAGGCAATCATTTTTTTTCAAATAAGGTTTTATTGACATATTGGAAAACCTTATAACCTTTTTTATTTAAAAAAATAAAAATAAAAAGCCTTACCAGCAGATATGAGGGCCAATGATTTTTTCCAAAATAAGGATTTACCAACACATTGGAGAGCCTTATAATTTTCAAAAATCAAGTTTTTTAAAAAATAAAATAATAAAAGAACATTTCTTGTTTTATTTTGCATAAAATCCTACTAATAGATTGGAGGATAATTTTTAACAAAAAGTCTTACTAATAGATTGGAGGACATTTTTTTACTATAAACCAACTACAAACCCAGTTTATAGATATTTATTTCCAGAAGCAAAATTAAATGAATCCAATAACAGAGCCTCTTCAAAGTGTGACAAATAGTCTCCTTAAATACTTATGAGGTGAGGAAATATCCTTAAATTATTACCAACATATTTGATTAATTTAAAGAAATTTTCCAATATTAAATTATTTTGTAAATTTTAGATATGTTTTAAAGCTTGGATAACTTGAAATCAGATTGGTACCATCTTTTGGATAGGTACTATGAGGATGCTATAACCTTCCTCACGCATAACCATACTCTTGGACCTAAACTTTAGTTTCATGGACTATAATCTACTATTTAAAGATACCTAATTCAATATTTGGACTCCTCATTAAATAGGATAGATTTTTTTAGTTGGTCAATCACACCTTCACAAAAAAGATTGGTAGCTACTCCTTAAAATCTATGTCTAGTGATAGGTCCACGGATTTATACGTTATGATAAACTGAAACAATTATTTTATGACAAAACAAAAAGTTATAACGATTTTATATAGATAATTATTCAAATGGTAAAATCTATTTGAAATTGTTTGGTAAACAGATTTATTTTGTTAAATCTCTTACTCATTAATTTTTTGAATGTTAATAAATTAGTATTATTTTATTTTGAATAAGCTTGTATGAATTGAAATAATTATTTTATGACCAAACAAAAGGTCAAAACGATTTGGAATAGAAAATTGTTCTAGTAGTCTTAACTATTTGAATTGGTTTGACAGACACATTTATTCTTTTAAATCTCTTACTTATTAATTTTTGGCATATTATTAAATTAGTATTATTTGAATCCAAATAAGCTTGTTTGAAAAGGAAAAATTGTTTTATGACAAAATAAAGATCATAACAATTTGAGATAGATAACTGTTTAAATAGTCATAACTATTTGAATTATTTCAATAAATAGATTTAGTTTTTAAATCACTTATTAATTTTTAAAATATTAATAGATTAGTATTATTTTACTCTAAATAATTTTTCATTAAAAGAAACAATTGTTTTATGACAAAATAGAAGGTTCTAACGATTTAAAATAGATAATTGTTCAAATGGACGTGACTATTTGAACTTGTTTGGTAAACAGATTTATTTTTTAGATCTCCTACCTATTAATTTTTAGAATATTAATAAATTGGCATTATTTTATTCTAAATAAACTTATATGACTAGAAACAATTGTTTTATGACAAAACAAAAGATAATAACTATTTGAAATAAATAATTATTTAAATAGTTATAATTATTTGAATTTGCTCAGTAAACAAATTTATTTTTTAAATCTTTTACTAATTAATTTTTGAAATATTAATAAATTAGTATTGTTTTACTTCGAATACACTTGTATGAATATAAAAAATTGGATAATGATAAAACAAAAGGTCATAGCTATTTGAAATAGATAGTTGTTCAAATAATCATAACTACTTGAATGTGTTAAGAAAATATATTAATTTTTTAAATTTTTACTTATTAATTTTTGGAATATTAATAAATTTATATTATTTTATTCAGAATAAGCTTGTATGAATAGAAACAATTATTTTATGACAAAAACAAAAGGTCATAATGATTTGAAATCAATAATTGTTCAAATAATCATAACTATTTGAACTTATTGAATCAATAGATCTATTTTTTAAATCTCTTACTTATTAATTTTTTGAATATTAATAAATTAGTATTATTTTATTTTGAATAAACCTATATGAACTAATACAGTTGTTTTATGATGAAACAAAAGGTAATAACAATTTGAAATAAATAATTATTCAAATAGTTAAGCCTATTTGAATTTGTTCAGTAAATATATTTATTTTAAAAATATTTTACTCGTTACTTGTCAAAATATTAATAAATTAATATTATTGTCATCCAAATAAGCTTGTATGAATAAAAATAATTATTTTATTACAAAACAAAAAGTCATAACAATTTGAAATAAACAATTTTTCAAATAGTCATAACTAATTGAACTTACTCGATAAACATATTTATTTTTTAAATCGTTTACTTATTAATTGTCTGAATATTAATAAATTTATATTATTTTAATTGAAATAAGCTTGTATGAATAGAAAAAATAATTTTGTGACCAAACAAAAGGATATAGCAATTTGAAATAGATAACCGTTCACATAGTCATAACTATTTGCATTGATTAGGTCAATAGATTCATTTTCTAAATCCATTACTTATTAAATTTGAGGATAGTAATAAATTAGCATTACTTTATTCCGAATAAGATTGTATCAATAGAAACAATTGTTTTACGATAAAACAAATGATCATAACGATTTGAAATAAATAATTGTTCAAATTGTTATAACTGATTGAACTGGTTTGGTAAACAAATTTATTTTTTAAACCTCTTATTAATTTTTAAAATATTAATAAATTAAAATTATTTTATTTCAATCAAACTTATATCAACAAAAACATTTGTTTTACAACAAAACAAAAGGTCATAATGATTTGAAATAGATAATTATTCAAATAGCCTCAACTATTCGAATTGGTTTAGCAAACAATATTATTTTTTAAATCTCTTAGTTATTAATTTTTATAATATTATTAGATTAGTATTATTTTATTTCGAATAAGCTTGTATGAACATAAATAATTGTTTTATGACAAAATAAAAGATTATAACGATTTGAAATATATAATTGTTTAAATAGTTATAACTATTTGAACCAATTTAAACAGATGATCTCCTACTTATTAATTTTTGAAACATTAATAAAATAACATTACTTTATTTTGAATATGCTTGTATGATGAAAAACAATTGTTTTATGATGAAAAAAAGTTCATAAAGATTTGAAATAGATAATTGTATAAATTGCCTTAACTATTTGAATTGATTTGATAAACTGATTTATTTTTTAAATCTCCAACTTCTCAATTTTTGAAATATTAATAAAATAATATTATTTAATTTTGGATAAAACTTTTATGAACTGAAACAATTATTTTATGATAAAACAAAAGGTCATAATGATTTTATATAGATAATTATTCAAATAGTCATAAATATTTGAACTTGTTTTGTAAATAGATTTATTTTATTAAATTCCTTGCTTATTAATTTTTTGAATGTTAATAAAAAAAGTATTATTTTATTTCAAATAAGCATGTATGAACTAAAACAATTATTTTATGACTAAACAAAATGTCAAAATGATTTGAAATAGATAATTGTTCTAATAGTCTTAACTATTTGAATTGGTTTGGCAAACACATTTATTTTTTTAAATCTCTTACTTATTAATTTTCAAAATTTTATTAGTTTAGCAATATTACTCTGAATAACTTTGTATGAACAGAAGCAATTATTTTATGAGAAAACAAAGATCTTACTAATTGGAGATAGATAATTGTTCAAATAGTCAGAATTATTTGAATTGGTCCTATAAACAAATTTAGTTTTTAATCTTTAATTAATTTTTGAACTATTAATAAATTAGTGTTATTTTATTCTAAATAATTTTGTATGAATAGAAACAATTATTTTATGACAAAACAAAATGACATAATGATTTGAAATGAATAATAGTTCAAATGGACATGACTATTCAAACTTGTTCAGTAAACAGATTTATTTTTTAAATCTCTAACTTATTAATTTTTAGAATATCAATAAATTAGTATTATTTTATTTCGAATAAACTTGTATGAATAGAAACAATTTTTTTATGACAAAACAAAAGATCATAACAATATAAAATAAATAATTATTTAAATAGTCATAACTATTTGAATTCGCTCAGTAAACAAATTTATTTTTTAAATCTTTTACTTATTAATTTTTGAAATTTTAATAAATTAGTATTATTGTATTCTGAATAAGCTTTTACAAACAAAAACAATTGGTTTATGATAAAATAAAAGGTCATAACGATTTGAAATAGATAATTGTTTAAATAGTCAAAACTATTTGAACGTGTTTAGAAAAAAGATTCATTTTTTAAATCTTGCTTATTAATTTTTTAAATATTAGTAAATTTATATTATTTTGTTAGGAATAAGCTTGTATGAATAGAAACAATTGTTTTATGTCAAAACAAAATGTCATAATGATTTGAAATAGATAATTGTTTGGTAAACAAATTCATTTTTTAAATCATTTATTAATTTTCAAATGTTAATAAGTTAGTATTATTTTGTTTCAAATAAGCCTATATGAACTTATACAATTATTTTATGATGAAACAAAAGTTCTAACAATTTGAAATAGATAATTCTTCAAATAGTTTTACTATTTGAACTTGTTCGCTCAACATATTTTTTTAAATCTTTTACTTATTAATTGTCAAAATATTAATAAATTATATTATTTTAATCTGAATAAGCTTGTTGAACAAAAATAATTGTTTTATGACAAAACAAAAAGTCATAATGATTTGAAATAAATAATTGTTCAAATAGTCATAACTATTTGAACTTGTTTGGTAAATAGATTTGAAATAAGCTTGTATAAATAGAAAAAAATTTGTTTCATGACAAAACAAAATGTTATAGCAATTTGAAATAGATAATTGTTCAAATAGTTATAACTATTTGAACTTGTTCAGTAAATAGATTCATTTTTTAAATCTCTTATTAATTTTTGAAATGCTAATAAATTAAAATTATGTTATTCCAAATAAGCTTGTATGATCAGAAACAATTGTTTTGCGACAAAATAAAAAGGTCATAACGATTTAAAATAGATAATTATTCAAACAGTTATAACTATTTGCACTGGTTAGGCCAACAGTTACATTTTCTAAATCTATTACTTATTAATTTTCAAAATATTAATAAATTACGTTACTTTATTTCGAATAAGATTGTATGAACAAAAACAATTGTTTTATGACCAAAAAATGGTTATAACAATTTGAAATAAATAATTGTTCAAATAGTTATAACTAATTGAACTGGTTTGGTAAATAGATTTATTTTTTAAATCTCTTATTAATTTTCAAAATATTAATAAATTGATATTGTTTTATTTTGAGCAAACTTATATGAACAAAAACATTTGTTTATGACAAAACAAAAGGTAAAAGCAATTTGAAATCGATAATTGTTCAAATGTCATAATTATTTGAACTAGTTCAACAAGTAGAATTATTTTTTAAATATCTTACTTATTAATTTTTTAAATATTAATAAATTTATTTTATTTTATTCTAAATAAGTTAGTAAGAGCTGAAAATTTGTTTTACAACAAAACAAAAGGTCATAACAATTTGAAATTGTCTTAACTATTTGAAGTGGTTTGGCAAACAAATTCATTTTTTAAAATCTCTTAGTAATTAATTGTCAGAATCTTATTAGGTTAGTACTATTTTATTCCAAATAAGCTTCTTTAAATAGAAATAATTATTTTATGATAGAGCAAAAGGTTATAACGATTTGAAATATATAATTGTTCAAATAGTTATAATTATTTGAAATAGTTTGGTAAATAGAATTATTTTTTAAATCTCTCACTTATAAATTTTTGAAATATTAATAAATTAATTTTATTTTATTTAGAATAAACTTGGATGAGCTGAAATAAATGTTTTATGATAAAACAAAAGGTCATAACAATTTGAAATAGATAATTTTTCATATAGTCTTAACTATTTGAATTGGTTTAGCAAATGGATTTATTTTTTAAATCTCTTAGTTATGAATTTTCAAAATATTACTAATTTAGTATTATTTTATTCTGAATAAACTTATATGAATAGAAAAAATTATTTTATGATAGAACAAAAGGTTATAACAATTTGAAATAGATAATTGTTCAAGTAGTCATAACTATGCAAATTGATTTGGTAAATAGATTTATTTTTTGAATCTCATACTAATTCCTAAAATATTAATAAATTAGTATTACTTTATTTTGAATAAGCTTGTATATTGAAAAATAATTATTTTATAACAAAACGAAAGGTAAAAATGATTTGAAATAGATAACTGTTCAAATAGCCATAATTATTTGAATTGATTCAGTAAATTGATTTATTTTTTAAATCTCTTACCTATTAATTTTCAAAATATTAATAAAGTAGTATTATTTTATTTTGAATAAGTTTTTATGAACTGAAACAATTGTTTTATGACAAAACAAAAGTTCACAATGATTTTAAATAGATAAATGTTCAAATAATCATAACTATTTGAACTTATTCGATAAACAGATTTACTTTTTTAAATCTCTTGCTTATTAATTTTTTTAAAGTTAATAGATTAGTATTAATTTTTTTAGAATAAGCTTTTATGAACTGAAACAATTATTTTATGACTAAACAAAAGATTTGAACAATTTAAAATAGATAATTATTCTAATAGTCTTAACTATTTAAACTAATTTGGCAAACACATTTATTTTTTAAATCTCTTAGTTATTAGTTTTTGAAATATTATTAAATTAGTATTATTTTTATCCAAATTAGCTTGTATGATGAAAACAATTGTTTTATGACAAAATAAAGATCATAAATAGTTGTAACTATTTGAAATGATTCAGAAAATAGCTTTAATTTTTAAATCTCTTAATAATTTTTGAAATATTAATAAAGTAGTATTATTTTATTTCAGATAAGTTTTTATGAATTGAAATAATTGTTTTACAACAAAACAAAAAGGTCATAAAGATTTTAAATAGATAATTGTTCAAATAGTTATATCTATTTGAACTTGTTCAGCAAACAAATTTATTGTTTTAAATCTCTTGTTTATTAATTTTTTGAATGTTAATAAATTAGTATTATTTTATTCAAAAAAAGCTAGTATGAACTAAAATAATTATTTTATGACTAAACAAAAAGGTCAAAACAATTTGAAATAGATAATTGTTGTAATAGTCTTAACTATTTGAAATGGTTCAACAAACATATTTATTTTTTAATTCTCTTACTTATTAACTTTTAAAATATTATTAAATTAGTATTATTTTATTCTAAATATGCTTGTATGAAAAGAAACAATTGTTCTATGACAAAATAAAGATCATAACGATTTGAGATAGATAATTGTTCAAATAGTTATAACTATTTAAACTGGTTTGGTAAACAAATTTAGTTTTTAAATCTCTTATTAATTTTCAAAATAATAATAAATTAGTATTATTTTATTTTGAATAATTTTGAATGCATAGAAACATTTTTTTATGGTAAAACAAAAGATCATAACGATTTGAAATAGATAAATGTTTAAATAAACATGATTATTTGAACTTCTTCGGTAGATGAATTTATTTTTTAAGTCTCCTACCTATTAATTTGTATAATATTAATAAATTAGTATAATTTTATTCTGAATAAACTTATATAAATAGAAAGAATTGTTTTATAACAAAACAAAATAACATAACTATTTGAAATAAATAATTGTTCAAACAATCATGACTATTTGAACTTGCTCTATAAATAGATTTATTTTTGAAATCTTTTACTTATTAATTTTTGGAATATTAATAAATTAGTATTATTTTATTTCAAATAAACTTATATGAACAGAAATAATTAATTTATGATGAAACAAAATGTCATAACTATTTAAAATAGATAATTATTCAAATAGTTATAACTATTTGAATGTGTTAAGAAAATAGATTTTTTTAAAAATTTTTGCTTATTAATTTTTTGAATGTTAATAAATTTATATTATTTTATTCAAAATAAGCTTATATGAATAGAAACAGCTATTTTTATGACAAAACAAAAGGTCATAACAATTTGAAATAGATAATATTTCATATAGTCACAACTATTTGACCTTGTTCAATAAACAAATTCATTTTTAAAAACTCTTATTCATTAATTTTTGAAATGTTAATAAATTAATATTATTTTATTTTGAATAAGCTTATACAAACTGACACAATTGTTTTATGATGAAATAAAAGGTCATTACGATTTGAAATAGATAATTATTCAAATAGTTATGACTATTTGAACTTGTTCGGTAAACATATTTATTTTAAAATCTTTTACTTATTAATTGTCAAAATATTAAGAAATTAATATTATTTTAATCTAAATAAGCTTGTATGAAGAAAAATAACTGTTTTATGATAAAACAAAAAGTAATATGGGTTTGAAATAAATAATTATTCAAATAGTCATAACTATTTGACCTTTTTGGTAAATAGATTTATTTTTTAAATAATTTACTTATTAATTGTTGAATATTAATAAATTTGTATAATTTTATTTGAAATAAGGTTTTATGAATAGAAAAAATTATTTTATGACAAAACAAAAGGTTACAGCAATTTGAAATAGATAATTGTTCAAATAGTCATAACTATTTGAACTTGCTTTGTAAACAAATTAATTTTTTAAATCTCTTACTTATTTATTTTCAAAATATTAATAAATTAGAATTAAATTATTTCGAATAAGCTTGTATGAATAGAAATAATTATTTTGTGATAAAACAAAGAGTTATAACAATTTAAAATAGATAATTGTTTAAACAGTCATAACTATTTACACTTCTCAAGCCAACAGATTCTTTTTTTTAAATTCATGACTTATTAATTTTAGAATATTAATAAATTAGCATTACTTTATTTTGAATAAGACTATATGAACAGAAACAATTGTTTTATGGCAAAATAAATGGTCATAATGATTTGAAATAAATAATTATTCAAATAGTGATAACTAATTAAACTAGTTTGGTAAATAGATTTATTTTTTAAATCTCTTACTTAATAGATTTATTTTTTAAATCTCTTACTTCTTAGTTTTCAAAATATTAATAAATATTATTTTATTTCAAACAAACTTATATGAACAAAAACATTTGTTTTATGACAAAACAAAAGGTCATAATGATTTGAAATAGATAATTGTTCAAATAGTCATAATTATTTGAACTGGTACTGCAAACAAAATTATTTTTTAACTCTCTTAGTTATTAATTTTTGAAATATTACTAAATTTGTTTTATTTTATTTTGAATAAGTTACTAAGAACTACAAAAATTATTTTATGACAAAATAAAAGGTCATAACAATTTGAAATAAAGAACTGTTCATATAGCCTTAACTATTTGAACTAGTTTGGCAAACAAATTTATTTTTAAATCTCTTAGTTATTAATTTTCATAATATCATTACATTAATATTATTTTATTTCGAATAAACTTGTATGAGCATAAATAATTGTTTTATGACATAACAAAAGGTTATAACCATTTAAAATATATAATTGTTCAAATAGTCATAACTATTTGAATTAGTTCGGTAAACAAATTTATTTTTTAAATCTCTTACTTATTAATATTTGAAATATTAATAAATTAATATTATTCTATTCCAAATAAGCTTGCATGATCAAAAACATTTGTTATATGACCAAACAAAAGGTAATAACGATTTGAAATACATAATTGTTGAAATGGCCATAATTATTTGAAATGATTCGATAAACAAATTCACTTTTTAAATCACTTATTAATTTTTGAAATATTAAGAAATCTGTATTATTTTATTTTGAACAAGCTTGTATGAGCTGAAACAAGTGCTTTATGACAAGATAAAATGTCAAAACAATTTAAAATAGATAATTGTTTATGCAGTTTTAACTATTTGAACTGCTTCGGCAAGTAGATTTACATTTTAAATCTCTTAGTTATTAATTTTTAGAATATTATTAAATTAGCATTATTTAATTATGAATAAGCTTGTATGAACTAAGACAAATATTTTATAATAGAACAAAAGGTTATAATGATTTAAAATAGATAATTATTCAAATAAGAATTAGTTCGATAAATACATTTATTTTTTAAATCTCCTACTTATTAATTTTTAAAAAATTAAAAAATTAGTATTATTCTCTTTCGAATAGACTTGTATGATGAAAAACAATTGTTTTATGACAAAACAAAAGTTCATAATGATTTGAAATATATAATTATTGAAATGGCCATAATTATTTGAATTGATTCAATAAACATATTCATTTTTTAAATCACTTATTACTTTTTGAAATATTAATAAACTGTTATTATTTATTTCAAATAAGCCTATATGAACTAAAGCAATTGTTTTATGGGAAAACAAAAGGTCATAGCGATTTTAAATATACAATTGTTCAAATAGTCATAACTATTTAAATTTGTTCAAAAAACATATTTATTTTTTTAAATCTCTTACTTATTAATTTTTGAAATATTAATAAATTAGTATTATTTTATTTTGGATAAGCTTTTATGAACTGAAACAATTGTTTTATAACAAAACAAAATGTCATAATGATTTTAAATAAGTAATTATTCAAATAGTCAAAACTATTTGAACTTATTTGGTAAATAGATTTATTTTTTCAAATCTCTTTCTCATTAATTTTTTGAATATTAATATATTAGGATTATTTTATCTTGAATAAACTTGTATGATATGAAAGAAATATTTTATGACTAAAAAAGATCAAAATAATTTGAAATAGATAATTATTCTAATAGTTTTACCTATTGAACTGGTTCGATAAACACATTTATTTTTTTTAAATCTCGTACTTATGAATTTTTGAAATATTAATAAATTAGTATTATTTTATTATAAGCTTATATGATCAAAAATAATCATTTTAGAACAAAACAAAAGGTCGTAATGATTTGAAATAAATAATTGTTCAAATGGCCATAATTATTTTAACTGATTCAATAAACAAATTTATTTTTTATATTTCTTACTTATCAATTTTAGAAATATTAATAAATTATATTATTTTATTTTGTATAAGCTAGCATTAACTAAAACAATTACTATATGACAAAATAAAAGGTCATAACAATTTTATATAAACAATTGTTAAAATAGTAATAACTATTTGAACTTGTTCAGCAAATAGATTTATTTTTTTAAATATCTTTCTTATTAATTTTTTGAATGTTAATAAATTAGTATTAATTTATTCTGAATAAGCTTGTATGAACTGAAACAATTGTTTTATGACTAAACAAAAGGTCAGAACAATTTGAAATAGATAATTATTCTAATAGTCTTAACCATATGAATTGGTTCAGTAAACAAATTTATTTTTTAAATCTCTTACTTATTAATTTTTAAAATATTATTAAATTTGTATTACTTTTAATTCAAATAAGCTTGTACGAACAAAAAAAATTGTTTTATGACAACAAAGGGTCATAACAATTTGAAATTGATAATCGTTCATATAATCTTAACTATTTGAACTGGTTTGTCAATTAGATTTATTTTTTAATTTTCTTGGTTATTAAGTTTCGAAATATTATTAAATTATTATTATTTTATTACAAAGAAAATAATATGAAGAGGACCATTTTTTTATGACAAAAAAAAGTTATTACAATTTGAAATAGATAATTATTACAAATAGTCAAAACTATTTGAAATGGTTAAGCAAATAGATTTACTTTTTGAATCGCTTATTGATTAATTTTCTAAATATTAATAAACTAGTATTATTTTATTTCAAAAAAACTTATATGAACAAAAATAATTGTTTTATGATAAAACAAAAAGTAATAACAATTTGAAATAGATAATTGTTTAAATAGTTATAATTATTTGAACTGATTATGTAAATAAAATTATTTTTAAATCTTTTACTTAAAAAATTTTGATATATTAACAAAATTAGTTTTATTTTATTTTGAATAAACTTGTATGAGCTAAAATAGTTGTTTTATGACAATAATTGTTCATATAGTCTTTATTGTTTGAACCGATTCAACAAACGGATTTATTTTTTAAATCTCTTAGTTATGAATTGTCAAAATATTATTAAATTAACATTACTTTATTTTGAATAAACTTGTACGAACAGAAATAATTGTTTTATGATAAACAAAAGGCTATAACAATTTGAAATAGATAATTGTTCAAATAGTCATAACTATTTCAACTGGTTTGGTAAACAGATTTATTTTTTAATCTTTGACTAATTCTTGAAATATTAAAAAATTAGTATTATTTTATTTCAAATAAGTAAGCGTGTAAGAAAATAATTGTTTTATGACAAAACAAAATTAATAACAATTTTATTTCAAGTAAGCTTGTATGTTGGAAAACAATTGTTTTATGACAAAATGAAAGGTAATAAAAATTTGAAATAGATAATTGTTCAAATAGCCAAAATTATTTGAACTAATTCAGTAAATTGATTTATTTTTTGAATCTCATACTTATTAATTTTTGAAATATTAAAAAAGTTGTATTATTCTATTTTAGATTTGCTTTTATGAACTGAAACAATTGTTTTATGACAAAACAAAAGTTCATAACAATTTTAAATAAATAATTGTTCAAATAATCATAGCTATTTGAACTTGTTCGATAAACAAATTTATTTTTTCAAACTTCTTGCTTATTAATTTTTTGAATGTTAATAAATTAGTATTAATTTATTTTGACTAAGCTTGTATGAACTAAAACAATTATTTTATGACTAAACAAAAGGTTAGAATGATTTGAAATGAAAAATTATTATAATAGTCTCAACCATTTGGACTGTTTCAACAAACACATTTATTTTTTAAATCTCTTACTTATTAATTTTTAAAATATTATTAAATTAGTATTTTTTTTATTCGAATAAGCTTGTATGATCAAAAACAATTTTTTTATGACAAAGCAAAGATCATAATGATTTAAGATTGATATTTGTTCAAGTAGTCATAACTATTTGAACTGGTATAGAAAACAACTTTCGTTGTTAAATCTCTTGCTTAAAAATTTTTGAAATATTAATAAAGTAGTATTATTTTATTTTGGATAATTTCTAATAAATTGAAACAATTGTTCTATGACAAAACAAAAGGTCATAACGATTTTAAATAGATAATTGTTTAAATAGTCATATCTATTTGAGCTTGTTTGGTAAACATATTTATTTTTTAAAATCTCTTGCTTATTAATTTTTTGATTGCTAATAAATTAGTATTATTTTATTCCAAATAAGCTTATATGAATTGAAATATTTGTTTTATGACTAAACAAAAGGTCGAAACAATTTCAAATAGATAATTGTTCTAATAATCTTAACTATTTGAACTTGTTTAACAAAACATATTTATTTTTTATTATTAAGTTAGTATTATCTTAATTCGAATAAGCTTATATGAAAAGAAACAATTGTTCTAGGATAAAATAAAGATCATAATGATTTGAGATAGATAATTATTCAAATAGTCAGAACTATTTGGACTGGTTCGGTAAACAAATTTAGCTATTAAATCTCTTATTAATTTTTAAAATATTAATAAATTAATATTATTTTATTTTGAATAAATATGTATGAATAGAAACAATTGTTTTATGATAAAACAAAAGATCATAATTATTTGAAATAAATAATTATTTAAACAGTCATAACTATTAGAGCTTATTTAGTAAACAGATTTATTTTTTAAATCTTTTACTTATTAATATTTGGAATAATAATAAATTAGTATTATTTTATTTCGAATAAGCTTGTATGAATAGAAACAATTGGTTTATGACAAAACAAATGGTCATAACTATTTGAAATAGATTATTGTTTATATAGTCAAAACTATTGAATGTGTTCAAAAAACATATTTATTTTTTAAATTTCTACTTATTAATTTTTGAAATATTAGTAAATTTATATTTTTTTATTTGGAATAAGCTTGTATGAATAGAAAGAATTGTTTATGACAAAACAAACTGTAAAAATTATTTGAAATAGATAATTGTTCAAATAGTTATAACTGTTTGAAATTGTTTGGTAAACAAATTCATTTTTTAAATCTTTTACTCATTAATTTTTAGAATATTAATAAATTAGCATTATTTTATTTCGAATAAGCCTATATGAACTGATACAATTGTTTTATAATGAAACAAAAGGTTAGAACAATTTGAAATAGATAATTATTCAAATAGTTATGACTATTTTGACTTGTTCAATAGACATATTTTTTTTAAAATCTTTTACTTATTAATTGTCAAAATATTAATAAATTAATATTATTTTAATCCAAATAAGCTTGTATGAACAAAATAATTGTTTTATGACAAAACCAAAAGTCATTACGATTTAAAATAAATAATTATTCAAATAGTCAAAACTATTTAAACTTATTCAGTAAGCAAATTTATTTTTTAAATATTTTACTAATTAATTGTTTGAATAATAAATTTGTATTATTTTATTTGAAATAAGCTTGTATGAATAGAAAATTTTGTTTCATCACAAAACAAAAGGTTATAGCAATTTGAAATAGATAATTGTTCAAATAGTCATATGTATTTGAACTTGTTTAGTAAATAGATTCATTTTTTAAATCTCTTACTTATTAAGTTTCAGAATATTAATAAGTTAGATTATGTTATTTCGAATAAGCTTGTATGAACATAAATAATTATTTTGTGATAAAACAAAAGGTTATATTGAAGTACATAATTGTTTAAATAGTCATACATATTTGCACTAGTCAAGCTAACAGATTCCTTTTTTAAATCCATTACTTATTAATTTTCAGAATATTAATAAATTAACATTACTTTATTCTGAATAAGACTGTATGAATAGAAACAATTGTTTTATGACAAAACAAATGGTCATAACAATTCGAAATAAATAATTAGTCAAATAGTTAAACTAATTGAACTGGTTTAGTAAATAGATTTATTTTTTAATTCTCTTACTTATTAATTTTGAAAATACTAATAAATTAATATTATTTTATTTTGAACAAACTTATTTGAACAAAAACATTTACTTATGACAAAACAAAAAGGTCATAATAATTTGAAATAGATAATTATTCAAATAGTTAGAATTATTTGAATGGGTTCGGCAAATAGAATTATTTTTTAAATCTTTTGCTAATTAATTTTTAAAATGTTAATAAATTTGTTTTATTTTATTCCAAATAAGTTAGTAAGAACTGAAAAAATTATTTTACGATGAAACAAAAGGTCATAATGATTTGAAATAAAGAATTGTTCATATAGCCTTAACTATTTGAATTGGTTCAATAAATAAATTTATTTTTTAAATATCTTAGTTCTTAATTTTTAGGATATTATTATATCAGTATTATTTTTTTTCGAATAAGCTTGTATGAACATAAATCTCATAGTTATAATTTTTCATAATATTATTAGATTAGTATTATTTTATTCTGAATAAGCTTGTATGAACATAAATAATTGTTTTATGGCAAAACAGAAGGTTATAATAATTTGAAATATATAATTGTTCAAGTAGTTATAACTATTTAAGCTGCTTTAGTAAATAGATTTATTTTTTAAATCTCCTACATATTAATTTTTGAAATATTAATAAATTAGTATTATTTTATTCCAAATAGGCTTGTATGATGAAAAATAATTGTTTTATTACAAAACAAAAGTTCATAACAATTTGAAATAGATAATTATTCAAACTTTTATGAACTGAAACAATTGTTTTTGATAAAATAAAAGGTCATAATTATTTTAAATAGATAATTGTTCAAATAGTCATAACTATTTGAACTTATTCGGTAAATAGATTTATTTTTTTAATTTCTTGCCTATTAATTTTTTAAATGTTAATAAATTAGTGTTATTTTATTTCGAATAAGCGTGTATGAACTGAAACAATTATTTCATAACTTAACAAAAGGTCGGAACAATTTGAAATAGATAGTTGTTCTAATAGTTTTAACTATTTAAATTGATTCAGCAAACACATTTGTTTTTTTAAATCCTTACTTATTAATTTTTAGAATATTATTAATTTAGCAATATTTTACTCCGAATAAGGTTGTATGAATAGAAACAAATGTTTTAGGACAAAACAAAGATCATAACGATTTAAGATAGATAATTGTTAAAATAACCATTACTATTTAAACTGATTCGGTAAAGAGATTTAATTTTTAAATCTCTTAATAATTTTCAAAATAGTAATAAATTAGTATTATTTTATTCTAAATAATTTTGTATGAATAGAAACAATTGTTCTATGACAAAACAAAATGTCATAACAATTTGAAATATATAATAGTTCAAATGGATATGACTAGTTGAATTCGTTCGGTAAATAGATTAATTTTTTAAATCTTTAACTTATTAAATTTTAGGATATTAATAATTAGTAGTATTTTATTTCAAATAAACTTGTATGAATAAAAACAATTGTTTTATGACAAAGCAAAACATCATAATGATTTTGCAATAAATAATTATTCAAATAGTCATAACTATTTGAACTCACTTGGTAAATGGATTTATTTTTTGAATCTTTTATTTATTAATTTTGGAATATTAATAAATTAGTATTATTTTATTCTGAATAAGCTTCTTTGAATAGAAACAATTGGTTTATGACAAAACAAATATTGATGATATTTTGAAATAGATAATTGTTCAAATAGTCATAACTATTTGAACGTGTTCAGAAAATGGATTTATTTTTTGAATTTTTACTTATTAATTTTTGGAATATTAATAAATTTATAATAATTTATTCAAATTAACCTTGCATGAACAAAACCAATTGTTTTATGAAAAAACAAAAGGTAATGATGTTTTGAAATAGATAATTATTCAAATAGTCATAACTGTTTGAACTTTTTCGATAAACAGATTCATTTTTTCAATTCTCTTACTCTTTAATTTTTAGAATATTAGTAAATTATTCAGTAAATATATTTATTTTTTAAATCTTTTACTTATTAATTGTTGATATATTAATAAATTAATATTATTTTAATCTGAATAAGCTGGAATGAATAGAAACAATTGTTTTATGACAAAACAAAAAGTCATAACAATTTGAAATAAATAATTATTCAAATAGTCATAGTAAGTTGAACTTGTTCAGTAAATAGATTTATTGTTAAATCTTTTACTTATTAATTGTCTTAATATTAATAAATTTATATTATTTTATTCAAAATAAGCTTATATGAACATAATAAATCATTTTATGACAAAACAAAAGGTTATAGTGATTTCAAATAGATAATTGTTCTAATAGTTATAATTATTTAAACTTGTTCAATAAATAGATTCATTTTTAAAATTTTTTAATTATTAATTTTAGGAATATTAATAGCATAGTATTATTTTATTTCGAATAAGCTTATATGAATTGAAATAATTTTTTTATTACAAAACAAAAGGTCATAATGATTTGAAATAGATAATTATTCAAATAGTTATGACTATTTGATCTAGTTCGATAAACATATTCATTTTTAAAATTTTTTACTTATTAATTGTCAAAATATTAATAAATTAGTGATATTTTAATTCAAATAAGCTTATTTGAACAAAAACTATTATTTTATAATAGAACAAAAAGTCATAAGATTTGAAATAAATAATTGCTTAAATTATTATAACTATTTGAGCTAATTTGATAAATAAATTTATTTTTTAAAATCTCTTATTAATTTTTGAAATATTAATAGGTTAGTATTATTTTATTCTGAACAAACTTATATGAACAAAAACATTTGTTTTATGACAAAACAAAAGGTTATAATGATTTCAAATAGATAATTATTCATATAGTCATAATTATTTTAATTGGATAGGTAAATAGAATTATTTTTTAATCTCCTACTTATTAATTTTTGAAATATTAATAAATTCATTTTATTTTATTCTGAATAAGCTACTATGAATTTATTAATATATCAACAATTTGAAATGGTTTGGTAAATAGATAATTGTTCTAATAGTCTTAACTATTTGAACTGGTTTGGTAAACACATTTATTTTTCAAATCTATTACTTATTAATTTTAGAATATTATTAGTTTAGCAATATTTTACTTTGAACAAGTTTGTATGAACAGAAACAATTATTTTATGACAAAACAAAAATCATAATAATTTGAGATAGATAATTATTTAAAATAGTCATAACAAATTAAACTGGTCTAGTAAGCAGACTTAGTTTTTAAATCTCTTATTAATTTTTGAAATATTAATAAATTAATATTATTTTATTCTGAATAATTTTGTATGAATAAAAATACTTGTTTTACGATCAAACAAAATGTCATAAAGATTTGAAATAGATGATTGTTCAAATGGACATGACTTTTTGAACTTATTCGATAAACAAACTAATTTTTTAAGTTTCCAACTCATTAATTTTATTATATTAATAAATTAGTATTATTTTATTTTGAATAAACTTGTATGAGTAAAACCAATTGTTTTATGACAAAAAAAAGTTTATAATGATTTGAAATAAATAATTGTTTAAATAATCATAACTAGTTGAACTCGCTCGATAAATAAATTTATTTTTTAAATCTTTTACTTATTAACTTTTGAAATTTTAATAAATTAATATTATTTTATTACAAATAAACTTGTATGAACAAAAACAATTGGTTTATGACAAAACAAAATGTCATAATGATTTGAAATATATAATTATTCAAATAGTCATAACTATTTGAAAGAGTTAAGAAAACATTTTTTTAAATTTTTACTTATTAATTTTTGGAATGTTAATAAATTTTTATTATTTTATTCGAAATAAGCTTGCATAAACAAAACCAATTGTTTTAAGACAAAATAGAAGGTCATAATGTTTTGAAATAGATAATTGTTTAGAAAGTCATAACTATTTGAACTTGTTTCATAAACAAATTCTTTTTTTAATTCTCTTACTCATTAATTTTTGAAATATTAATAAATTAGTTTTATTTTACTTCAAATAAGTTCATATGAATTGAAACAACTATTTTATTACAAAAGAAAAGGCCATAATGATTTGAAATAGTAATTATTCAAATAGTCATTCCTATTTGAACTTGTTTAGCAAACATATTTATTTTTTAAATATTTTATTTATTAATTGTCAAAATATTAATAAATTAAAATTATTTTAATCCAAATAAGTTTGTATGAATAGAAACAATTGTTTTATGACAAAACAAAAAGTCATAACAAGTTGAAATAAATAATTACTCAAATAGTCATAACAATTTGAACTTGTTCGATAAACATATTTATTTTTTTAAATCTTTTACTTATTAATTGTCTTCATATTCATCAATTTATATTATTTTATTCAAAATAAGCTTCTATTAATTGAAACAATTGTTTTATGACAAATCAAAAGGTTATAACAATTCTAAATAGACAATTGTTCAAATAGTAATAACTATTTGAACTTGTTCAGTAAATAAATTTATTTTTTAAATCTCTTTCTTATTTATTTTTTGAATGTTAATAAATTAGTTTTAATTTATTCTGAATAAGCTTGTATGAATAGAAACAAATGTTTTATGACTAGACAAAAGGTCAAAACAATTTGAAATAGATAATTGTTCTAATAGTCTTAATCATTTAAACTGATTCGGTAAACAAATTTATTTTTAAATCTCTTACTTATTAATTTTTTAACTATTATGAAATTAGTATTATTTTAATCTGAATAAGCTTGTACAAACAAAACAATTGTTTTATGATAAAACAAAGGGTCATAACAATTTGAAATAGATAATCATTCATATAGTCTTAACTATTTAAATTTGTTTGGGAATTGGATTTATTTTTTAATTTTCTTGGTTATTAAGTTTCAAAATATTATTAAATTAGTATTATTTTATTTTGAATAAAATAGTTTTAACAGAACCAATTGTTTGACGACAAAATAAATGGTTATAATGATTTGAAGTAGATAATTATTCAAATAGTCAAAACTATTTGAAATGGTTTGGTAAATAGATTTACTTTTTAAATCTCTTACTAATTAATTTCTAAATATTAATAAATTAGTATTATTTTATTTCAAACAAACTTATATTAACAAAAATAATTGTTTTATGACAAAACAAAAAATAATAATTTGATAATTATTCAAATAGTTATAATCATTTGAATTGGTTTGTTAAATAGAATTATTTTCTAAATCTCTTATTAAAATTTTGAAATAGTAATAAATTAGTTTTATTCTATTCTGAATAAGTTGTATAAGCTGAAATAATTGTTTTATGACAAAACAAAAGGTCATAATAATTTAAAATAAATAATTGTTCATATAGTTTTAATTGTATGAACTGGTTTGGCAAACAGATTTTTTTTAAATCTTTTAGTTATTAATTTTTAGAATATTAGTAAATTAACATTATTTTATTCTAAATAAGCCTATATGAATAGAAATAATTATTTTATGATAGAACAAAAGGTTATAATAATTTGAAATAGATAATTATTCAAATAGTAATAACTATTTGAACTGGTTTGATAAACATAATTACTTTTTAAATCTCTTATTAACTCTTTAAATATTAATAAATTAGTATTATTTTATTTCAAATAAGCTTGTATGTTGAAAAATAATTATTTTAAGACAAAACAAAAAGTAATAACAACTTGAAATAGGTAGTTGTTCAAATGGCCATAATTATTTGAACTGTTTGGTAAACTGATTTATTTTTTAAATCTCTTACTTGTTAACTTTTGAAATATTAATAAAGTAGTATTATTTTTTTTTTTTGGATAAGCTAGTATGAGCTGAAATAATTGTTTTATGACAAAACAAAAGGTCATAACAATTTGAAATAAATAATTGTTTATATAGTCTTAATTGTTTGAATAGGTTTGGCAAACAAATTTATTTTTTAAATCTCTTAGCTATTAATTTTTAAAATATTACTAAATTAGTATTATTTTGTTTTGAATAAACTTATATGAACAGAAACAATTTTTTTATTATAGAACACAGGTTATAACAATTTGAAATAGATAATTGTTCAGATAGTCATAACTATTGGATCTTGTTTAGTAAACAGATTTATTTTTTAAATCTACTACCTATTAATTTTTAGAATATTAATAAATTAGTATTATTTTATTCCAAATAAACTTTTATGAATAGAAACAATTGTTTTATGACAAAATAAAATATCATAACTATTTTAAATAAATAATTGTTTAAACAATCATAACTATTTGAACTTGTTCGGTAAACAAATTTATTTTTTAAATCATTTACTTATCAATTTTTGGAATATTAATCAACTAGTATTATTTTATTTTGAATACGCTTATATGAACAGAAACAATTGGTTTATGACAAAACAAAAGGTCATAACTATTTGAAATAGATAATTGTTCAAATAGTCATAACTATTTGAATATGTTCAAAAAACTAATTTATTTTTTAAACTTTTACTTATTAATTTTTGAAATATTAATAAATTTATATTATTTTATTCAAAACAAGTTATATGAACAGAAACAATTATTTTATGACAAAATAAAAGGTCATAATGATTTTAAATAGATAATTGTTCAAATAATCATAACTATTTGAACTTGTTCAGTAAATAGTTTCATTATTTAAAACTCTTACTCATTAATTTTCAGAATATTAATAAATTAGTATTATTTTATTTCGAATAAGCCTATATGAACTGATATAATTGTTTTATGATGAAACAAAAGGTCATACTGATTTTAAATAAATAATTACTCAATAGTTATGACTACTTGAACTTGTTCGATAAACATATCTATTTTTAAAATCTTTTTCATATTATTTGTCAAAATATTAATAAATTAATATTATTTTAATCTGAATAAGCTTGTATAGAGAAAAATAATTATTTTATAACAAAACAAAAAGTCATAATGATTTGAAATAAATAATTGTTCAAATAGTCATAACTATTTGAACTTATTTAGTAAACAGATTTATTTTTTTAATCTTTTACTTATTGGATTGTCAAAATATTAATAAATTTGTACAATTTTATTTTAAATAAATTGAATGAATAGAAAAAATTATTTTACAACAAAACAAAAGGTTATTGCAATTTGAAATAGATAATTGTTCAAATAGTCATAACAATTCAAACTTGTTCAGTAAACAGATTCATTTTTTAAATCCCTTACTTATTAATTTTTAAAATATTAATAAATTAGAATTATGTTATTTCGGATAAGCTTGTAGAAATAGAAACAATTGTTTTGTGATAAAACAAAAGGTCATAATGATTTGAAATAGATAATTGTTTAAATAGTCATAACTATTTGCACTGATCAGGCTAACAAATTCATTTTTTAAATCCATTACTTATTAATTTTCAGAATATTAATAAATTAGCATTACTTTATTTTGAATAAGACTATATGAACAGAAACAATTATTTTATGACAAAACTAATGGTCATAACGATTTGAAATAAATAATTATTCAAATAATTATAACTAATTAAACTAGTTTAGTAAATAGATTTATTTTTAAATCTCTTTTTAATTTTCAAAATATTAATAAATTAATATTATTTTATTTCAAATAAACTTATATAAACAAAAGCATTTGTTTTATGATAAGACAAAAGGTAATAACAATTTGAAATAGAAAATCATTCAAATAGTCATAATTATTTGAACTAGTTCGATAAACAAAATTATTTTTTAAATCTCTTACTTATTATTTTTTGAAATATTAATAAATTCATTTTATTTTATTCTGACTAAGTTACTAAGAACTGAAAAAATTGTTTTACAATAAAACAAAAGGTTATAACAATTTGAAATAAAGAATTGTCCATATAGCCTTAACTATTTGAACTAGTTCAACAAATAAATTTAATTTTCAAATCTCTTAGTTATTAATTTTTAGAATATTATTACATTATTATTATTTTATTTTAAATAAACTTGTATGAATAGAAATAATTGTTTTATGATATAACAAAAGGTTATAACAATTTGAAATATATAATTGTTCAAATAGTCATAACTATTTGAACTAGTTTAGTAAATAGATTTATTTTTTTATATCTTCTACTTATTAATTTTTGAAATATTAGTAAATTACTATTATTTTCTACTGAATAGGCTTGTATGATGAAAAACAATTATTTTATGGCAAAACAAAATTTCATAACGATTTGAAATAAAAAATTATTCAAATGGCCATAATTATTTGAACTGATTCGATGAACTGATTTAATTTTTAAATATCTAACTTATGAATTTTTGAAATATTAATAAGTCATATTATTTTATTTCGGATAAGCTTTTATGCACTGAAACAATTGTTTTACAATAAAAACAAAAGGTCATAACAATTTTAAATAGATAATTGTTCATATAGTGATAACTATTTGAACTTGTTCAATAAACAAATTTTTTTTAATTTCTTGCTTATTAATTTTATATAGACAAAATCTTTTTAATAAATAAATGAATCGTCAGATACATTATGTAATAAATATAATACTAATTTATATAATATTATTTAATTTAACAATTGTATTTAAATCTATTTACTGAACAAGTTCAAATATTTTTGACTATTTGAATAATTATCTATTTAAAATCGTTATGACCTTATATTTTATCATAAAACAATTGTTTTAGTTCATAAAAGGTTATCTGAAATAAAATAATATTACTTTATTAATATTATAAAAATTCATAAGTTAGAGATTTGAAATATAAATCAGTTTATCGAATCAGTTCAAATAATTATAATAATTATATCCATAGGGGTTATATTATATATTTATTATAATTATATATTTATAATAAAATAATTAAAATTGGACTTACAATATTATGCACATTATATTTAATAATTATAATATTAAATTTTAAGGATTAATTAAATTATAAATATAATACTATTTAAACAGTTATAATAAAATATAAATAACTCTAATTATTAACATATTTCTTATATCAGATTATCTAATAAATATAATTATTATTTATAGCTAACTATACCAAATTTGTATTATATTAATCAAGTATTGAAGTATCAATATATTATTTATATATTTGTTATTTTTTATATTTAATGATTTTTTATAAAAATTATGACATTTTTATATTAGTATAAATTATTTATATTAAAAATTTATTTCAAATATCTAAATTATATAAATAATAATTTATTTAATAATATGTCTATATAATAATGTTATAATTAAAACTTATAAATTTAGTAATTATCAATTTAATATAATAATAAATTTAATATAATATAATTTATAATAATTATAATATATCATTATTATGAAATAAATAGTCATAACTATTTGAACTGATTCGATAAATAGATTTATTTTTTAAATCTCCTACTTATTAATTTTTCAAATATTAATAAATCAGTATTATTTTATTCTAAATAGGCTTGTATGATGAAAAACAATTGTTTTATGATGAAACAAAAGTTTATAATGATTTGAAATAGATAATTGTTTGAATGGCCATAATTATTTGAATTGATTCGATAAACTAATTTATGTTTTAAATCTCTAACTTATCAATTTTTATAATATTAATAAAGTAATATTATTTTATTTCAGATAAGCTTTTATGAACTAAAACAATTGTTTTATGATAAAATATAAGGTCATAAAGATTTTAAATAGATAATTGTTCAAATAGTCAAAAATATTAGATAATAATTAAAAATTATTATAATTATTATAACAAAGTATTATAACAAATTATTATAATTATTATATTATAATTTTATTATTGTAATTGATAATAATAAAGCTTATTAGTCAAAAAGTAGGTGACTAAATATTGTAATTCTATAATCTTTATTATAAATATATATAATTATATTTATTTCAATTAAATATATTTAGATAATTATGATTATTAAATGAATTATAATGATATAATAATAATAATAATAATAATAATAATAAGCTATAATTTATTAATAATACTAATAGTTATTGTAGACACCCAATTTGGTCCAGGCCCAGATCAATTGGGCCTGGTCCAAATGGGTAGGCCCATTTTATTTTTTATTTATATTTTTTGTATTTTGTATTTTATATTTATATTTATATTTATATTTATTTATTTTATTTATTTTTTTATTTTTTATCTTATGTATTTATTTTTTATTTATTTATTATTATTATCTTATGTTTTTATTATTTATTTGTTAATATATGTGTATTTATTATTATTTATCTATTTATATATTATAATTTATCTATTATTATTTTTATTTATCTGTTAATATTTTTATTAATCTAATTATTTTCTTTTAATTATCTATTAACATTTTTTATTTTGATTTTATTTTCTTTTTCTTTTTATTTGGCTGAGATTAGAATGAAGTTTGGGGAATCCTACTGTGAATTTGGGATTCAATCAGAGTCTATATTGGATTCAATGATTGAATCCCAATCCAATGAGGAGTTGGGATTGATTAGAAACTCTTCTGATCAATTCCTATAAATAGGTGCCGGAAGAATATACAAGAAAGCAGACATAGAGAAGAAACAAAAGCTAAAAAAGGGTTTTGGTGCGTTAGAATAGCTTTAGAAATCGGTAGGAATTTTTTAAAAATTTTTGGTGAATTTTTTTTCTCGAAATTTTTGGAAAATTTCCAGATTTCGATTGAATTTTTCTGCGAAGTTTTAATTTTTCAGTGATTTTTTCGACCAAGTTTGAATTTTTTTGCCAGTTACCCTATTTTTGACGACTATTTTCAGAAATCGACTAGTTTTCCGGTGAATTTTCAATAAAAAAACTCAGATTTTGATGAAAATTTCCAGAATCCGATGAGAATTCAACTGGAGTTCTTCATCTGTTTAAAGAGAAGGGAGAGAAAAGAAAGGGAAGAAAGAGAGAGGGGATGAGAGATCTGCTGAGAAACAGAGGAATTAGCCTTTTATATCCGATGAAAACGACGTCATTTTGGCGTTACTATTCTCAGAGGATCCGCGCATTTTGAAATCAGGTGACCTGACCCAAGCGCTAACCCACTTTCGACCTGCGTGCGACCCGAGTGCGAGCTGTTTCCCGAGCTGAGCCAATGCCTCTGAGCCGCGTCTTCGAGCCGTCCATTCTTTCTCAAGTTGCGCCGAGCCAAGCCGCTAAGCTGAGCCATTCCCAGTTTTTTTTTCATTATTTATTTATTATTATTATTATGTATTTATTAGATTTGTTTAGTATTTTTTTATTTTTATTTTTATTTTATTTTATTTTTTTCTTTATTTTTATTTTATTTTATTTTATTTTGTTATTATTTTCTTTAAATAAATTTTGAAAAAAATATTTTTAAAGAAAAGTTGAAAGTATCAATTTTCCTTGAAAATAAGTTTTCTAAAAAATATTTTTGGAGAAAAGTTGAAAGTATCAATTTTCCTTGAAAATAATTTTTCTAAAAAAATGTTTTTGAGGAAAAGTTGAAAGTATCCATTTTTCTTGAAAATAAGCTTTCTAAAAAATATTTTTGGGGAAAAGTTAAAAGTATAAATTTTCCTTAAAAATAAGTTTTCAAAAATGAATTTTTGAGGAAAAGTTGAAAGTATCAATTTTCCTCGAAATTAAAGTTTTTAAAAAATATTTTGAGGAAAAGTTGAATGTATTGAATTTTCCTGTACAAAAGCAATCATTTTTTTTTCTTTTTATTTTCTTGAATTCTCTTTAATGTTAAATAATTCGATGATGGAGCCTCTGTAAGTGAAACAGTAGTTTTCTTACATACTCTTGAGGTGAGGGAATTTTTTCAATTTTCTGCTAAAAGTATTAGAGTCAATTGAGAATAATTTCCAATAATTAATTACTTGGTAAATTTTTAAGGCTTATTGGATAACACAAAATTAAGCTGGTACCATCTTTCGATGGGTGTTGTGAGGGTGCTATAACCTTCCTCACACGTAACCGAACTCCCGAACCCTGTTCTAGTTAGTAGACCTGAACTTATTTCTTTTAGGGACCCTTAAACTTAGGTGTTCCCTGAAAGGATAGATTCCTTAGGTGGCCAATCGCACCTAGATAAAAAAGATTGGTGGCGACTCCTTCAAGTCAATGTCTAATGATAGATCCCTGGATTTGGACGTTATGATAGCTTGACGACTCAATTGGGGAAGTCTGAGAGTCAAGCCAGCAAATAGATTTGTGTTATCTAAAAGCCTAATAAAATTAAACCTTTTGTATAGATTTTTTTATTCATTCATATTTATTTACTTTATTAATTATGTCATTCATATGCATATGCATAACATGAGCTCTATACCCGAGCTCCGTCCCTCTAGGAGGGAGTAAAGTACCTATTACTTTCGTGAGGTTTAATGCCTCTGCAATGACTAGCGAAATACTCCCACTCAAATTGAACCTTTTTGTAGCCTGTAATGGGTGAGGATTAGGGTGCCTTACTAGTCTGTGATGGACAATGATGTAAGGAGCAATTTGAGAACTTTTAGACTTTAACCTTAAACCACATATAGTGAATTTTAAGAGTGCCTAACCTATAGATAGAGCCATCACTCTTCCCTTTTAGAATTGACCAAAAGCATAGGATTCATTCCTCTTATTCTGTGTGATGTTTTAATTTACTTAGTTATTTTTTTTTTTTCTGGGCATACTAACTTTTTCTCTCATTCTTTTGTATTGGTTCATGCTCATGTCATAAAGTTGCATAAAGAACATTTGCTTGAAAGATGGTCTTCAACAAAAATTTTTCATGGACTCCACAGAACGACTAGTTTGTTCTTCATCTGTATTAGCACCTTGTGAGTCACCCAACGAAGTAAGGGTTCAGTCAGAAAAGATTCAACTGAAAATAGGGGATTGTTTACCAATCGGATATAATTCTACCTTGTCTCAAGACACATCTATCCTTCTCAAACAAAATAATTTAGAGGATTTGGTTGACATATGGAAGAAGATGAGTCCATCAAGAAAAGAGCAGTTTTGCCAGAGACACAGGCATATAACACACTTTCTTGCAGTAGTCATCGACAATCAACTAATCAGAGCTGCAGCGTAATTCTGGGATCCTGCATACAAGTGTTTCATCTTCAATGAAGTTGATATGACACTAACCATCGAAGAATATTCAATTTTATTGGGTTTGCACCTCAAGCTCCTGATAAGATATATGTCAAAAAACACAAGTCAGGATTTCGTAAGAGTTTGGCTCAACTCATGGGGATAGACAAAGAAGTTATGGATTTTCATACAAAGAAGAAACAAGAACAAGTTTGCTTACCTTGAAAGTTTTTTCATGAGTTTTTAGTGCAACATGCCAACAAAGAACGGAGGTTAGATATATTTGCCTTAGCCATATACGGAATGGTGATCTTCTCAAAGGTTTTGGGTTACATTGAAATAGCGATGGTTGACTTCTTTGAGAGTGTGATCAATGGCTGTAATCCTTCAATGGTAATATTAACAGAGACTATCAGATCTTTGAGTTACTGTCATCGGAATGGAAGGCACTTTATAGGCTGCATGCAATTATTATACTTATGGATGAAAAGCCATGCATTGCATAGCATATACTACATTCAAGAAAATATAATGCATAAATTCAAGAAGCAGGGGTATCCCAACATCCCACATAGAGAAGATAGATGTGAAGACATTTTTAAATTTGAGAAAAAACTTGTCAGGTAAGTTTTTAATCCTTGAAATAGGATGTCTTGCGGTATCAAGGTTGATTTGTAAGACCTTTGGGCATAATCTCTTGAAATTCCTTCAAACACGATTTTTAACTCCTTTGGACTTAATCGTCAAGGAGCAATTTATTTTCAAAAGTTCTTGAGCCTCTGATTAGAGGAGCTTTGTTTATTTTTCAAAGTTACAATGCCTCTGTTTAAAGGAGCAATTTATTTTTCAAAAGTCATTGAGCCTCTGATTAGAGGAGCTTTTTATTTTTTAAAAGTCGTTAACTCTCTGATTAGAGAAGCTTTGTCTATCTTTCAAAAGTTGTTGAGCCTCTGATTAGAGGAGCCATTTATTTTCAAAGTTGTTGAGCCTTTGATTAGAGGAGCTTTGTTTATCTTTCAAAGTCGTAGAGCCTCTTATTAGAGGAGCTTTGTCTATCTTTCAAAGTCGTAGAGCCTCTGATTAGAGGAGTTTTGTTTATGTTTTTCAAAGTCGTTGAATTTAAAATAGAGAATTGTTCATATAGTATTAACTATTTAAACTGGTTCAATAAACAAATTTATTTTTTAAATCTCTTAGTTATTAATTTTCAGAGTATTATTAGATTAGTATTGTTTTATTTCGAATAAGCTTGTATGAACATGAATAATTGTTTTATGATAAAACAAAAAAGGTTTATTTTTTAAATAACTGATTTAAACTATATATTTATTCAAATAGTCATAACTATTTAAACAGGTTAGATAAATAAATTTAATTTTTAAATTTCTTATTAACTTTTAAAAGATTAATAAATTAGTATTATTTTATTTTAAAGGTTGTACGATAAAAAACAATTGTTATATAACCAAACATAAGGTAATATTGATTTCAAATAGATAATTGTTAAAATAGCCATAATTATTTGAACTAATTCGGTAAACAGAATCATTTTTTAAATCACTTATTAATTTTTAGAATATTAATAAATTACTATTATTTTATTTCAAATAAGCTTGTATGAACTGAAACAATTGTTTTATGACAAAATAAAATGTCATAATGATTTTAAATAGATAATTATTCAAGTAGTCATAACTATTTGAATTTGTTCAGGAAACAAATTAATTTTTTTAAACTCTTGCTTATTAATTTTTGAAATATTAAGAAATTAGTATTATTTTATTTTGGATAAGCTTTTATGAACTGAAACAATTGGTTTTTGTCAAAACAAAAGGTCATAACGATTTTAAATAAATAATTGTTCAAATAGTCATAACTATTTGAACTTGATTGGTAAACAGATTTATTTTTTCATATCTTTTGCTTATTAATTTTTTGAATGTTAATAAATTTAGACATAATTTTGATCAAAAACAATTTGAAGGTCATAATAATTTGAAATAGATAATCATTCAAATGGTCATAATTATTTTAAATGATTAAATAAACAAAATTATTTTTAAATTTTTTTACTTATTAATTTAGGAAATATTAATAAATTTGTATTATTTTATTCCATCTAAACTTGTATTAACTGAAACAATTATTTTATAACAAATTAAAAGGTTATAATGATTTAAAATAGACAATTGTTCAAATAGTAATAACTATTTGTACTTGTTCGGTAAATAGATTTATTTTTTTAAATCTCATTTTTATTAATTTTTTGAATGTTACTAAATTAGTATTAATTTATTCTAAATAACCTTTTATGAACTAAAACAATTGTTTTATAACCAAATAAAATATTAGAACGATTTAAAATAGATAATTATTCTAATAGTCTTAACTATTTGAACTGATTTGGTAAACAAATTTATTTTTAAATCTCTTAGTTATTAATTTTTGAAATATTATTAAATTAGTATTATTTTAATCCAAATAAGCTTGTACGAACAAAACAATTGTTTTACAACAAAAGAAAAGGTCATAACGATTTGAAATAGATAATCATTCATATAGTCTTAACTATTTCAACTGGTTCGGCAATTAGATTTATTTTTTAATTTTCTTGGTTATTAAGTTTCAAAATATTATTAAATTAGTTTTATTTTATTCTGAATAAAATACTATAAATAAAACCAATTGTTTGATGATAAAATAAAAGGTTATAACGATTCAAAATAGATAATTTTTAAAATAGTCAAAACTATTTGAAATGGTTTGGTAAGCAGATTTACTTTTTAAATCTCTTACTAATTAATTTTTTTAATATTAATAAATTAGTATTATTTTATTTCAAGCAAACTTATATTAATAAAAATAATTATTTTATGACAAAACAAAAGGTAATAACGATTTGAAATAGATAATTGTTCAAATAGTTATAATTATTTGAACTGGTTCAGTAAATAGAATTATTTTCTAAATCTCTTACTTATAAATTTTTAAAATATTAATAAATTATTTTCATTCTATTTCAAATTAGCTTATATGAGCTAAAATAATTATTTTATGATAAAATAAAATGTTATAACAATTTGAAATAAATAATTGTTTATATAGACTTAACTGTTTGAAAGAGTTTGACAAATAAATTTATTTTTTAAATCTCTTAGTTATTCATTTTTAGAATATTGCTAAAGTAGCATTATTTTATTTTCAATAAGCTTGTATGAACAGAAACAATTGTTTTATGATAGAATAAAAGGTTGTAACAATTTGAAATAGAAAATTGTTCAAATAGTCATAACTATTTGAACTAGTTCAATAAACTAATTTATTTTTTAAATGTCTTATTAATTCTTAAAATATTAATAAATTGGTATTGTTTTATTTCAAATAAGCTTGTATGTTGAAAAACAATTTTTTTTATGACAAAACAAAAGGTAATAACAATTTGAAATAGATAGTTGTTTAAATGGCTATAATTATTTGAACTGATTGGGTAAACTGATTTATTCTTTTAAATTAGTTACTTATTAATTTTCAAAATATTACTAAAGTAGTATTATTTTATTTTGGATAAACTTTTATGAACTAAAACAATTGTTTTATGACAAAACAAAATGGTCATAATTATTTTAAATAAATAATTGTTCAAATAGCCATAATTATTTAAACTTGTTTAATAAATAGATTTATTTTTTTAAATCTCATGATTATTAATTTTTTGAATGTTAATAAATTAGTATTATTTTCTTCCAAATAAGCTTGTATGGACTAAAGCAATTATTACACGACTAAAGAAAAGGTCAGAATTGTTTGAAATTGATAATTATTCTAATAGTCTTAACTATTTGAACTAGTTCGGTAAACACATTTTTTTAATCTCTTATTAATTTTTGGAATATTATTAAATTAGTAATATTTTTATCTAAATAAGCTTGTATGGTCAGAAATAATTATATTATGAGAAAACAAAGATCAAAACAATTTGAGGTTGATATTTATTCAAATAGTCATAATTATTTAAACTGATTTGGAAAATAATTTTAGTTTTTAAAAATCTTGCTTATTAATTTTCAAAATATTAATAAAAGTAGTATTATTTTATTTCACATAAGTTTTTATAAACTGAAACAATTGTTTTATGACAAAACAAAAGGTCATAACAACTTTAAATAGATAATTATTTAAATAATCAAATCTATTTTAATTTATTCAATAAACATATTTATTTTTTTAAATCTCATACTTATTAATTTTTTGAATGTTAATAAATTAGTATTAATTTATTCTAAATAAGCTTGTATGAATTAAAATAATTGTTTTGTGACTAAACAAAAGTCAAAATGATTTGAAATAGATAATTATCCTAATAGTCTTAACTATTTGAATTGTTTCGGCAAACACATTTATTTTTTAAACTCTTACTTACTAATTTTTGGTATATTATTAAATTAGTATTATTTTCATATGAATAAGCTTATATGAAAAGAACAATTGTTTTATGACAAAATAAAGATCGTAACAATTTGATATAAATAATTGTTCAAACAGTCATAATTATTTGAACTGTTCTAGTACATAAATTTATTTTTTAAATCTCTTATTAATTTTCAAAATATTAATAGATTAGTATTATTTTATTTTGAATAATTTTGCATGAACAGAAACAATTATTTTATGACAAAAAAAAGGTCATAACTATTTAAAATAGTAATTGTTCAAATGGACATGATTCAGTAAATAGATTTATTTTTTAAATCTCCTACCTACTAACTTTCAAAGTATTAATCAATTAGTATTATTTTCTTCCAAATAAACTTGTATGAATAGAAACAATTGTTTTAGGACAAAACAAAAGATCATAACTATTTGAAATAAAAAATTATTTAAACAATCATAACGATTTGAATTAGCTCAGTAAACAGATTTATTTTTAAAATTTTTTACTTATTAATTTTGAAATATTAATAAATTAGTATTATTTTATTTCAAATATGCTTGTATGAATAGAAACAATTGGTTTATGACAAAACAAAGGGTCATGACTATTTGAAATATATAATTGTTCAAAAAGTCATAATTATTTGAACATGTTCAAAAAACATATTTATTTTTTAAATTTTTACTTATTAATTTCTGAAATATTAATAAATTTATATTATTTTATTCAGAATAAGCTTGTTTATATTAACAAATTGTTATGACTATTTGAACAATTATTTATTTCAAATTGTTATGACTTTTTGTTTTATCATAAAACAATTGTTTCTATTCATACAAGCTTATTCAGATTAAAATAATATTTATTTATTAATATTTCAATAATTAATAAGTAAAAAATTTTAAAAATTAAATATGTTTACCGAACAAGTTCAAATAGCCATGATTATTTGAATAATTATCTATTTCAAATCATTGTGACCTTTTGTTTTGCAATAGAACAATTGTTTTAGGTCATATAAGTTTATTTGAAATAAAATAATACTAATTTATTAATATTTCCAAAATTAAAGAGTAAGAGAATTAAAAAATAATTTTTTTTACTGAACAAGTTCAAATAGTTATGAGTATCTAAAAAAAATCTATTTCAAAACATTATGACTTTTTGTTTTGTCATAAACCAATTGATTTTGTTCATGCAAGCTTATTTCCAATAAAATAATATAAATTTATTAATATTCCAAAATTATTAAGTAAAAATTTTAAAAATAAATTTGTTTTCTAAATCATTCAAATAGTTATGACTATTTGAATAATTTTCTATTTCAAATCGTTATGAACATTTGTTTTGTCATAAACTAATTTGTTCTATTCAAACAAGTTTATTTGAAATAAAATAATACTAATTTATTAATACTCAAAAATTAATAAGTAAAAGATTTAAAAAATAAATTTATTTACCTAGCGAGTTTAAATAGTTATGACTATTTGAACAATTATTTATTTCAAGTCGTTATGATCTTTTGTTTTATCATAAAATAATTATTTCTATTCATACAAGTTTATTTGGAATAAAATAATACTAATTTTTTATTATTCTAAAAATTAATAAGTTGAAGATTTAAAAAATTAATCTGCTTACTGAACAAATTCAAATAATCATGTCCATTTGACCTATTATCAATTTTAAATCATTAAGACATTTTGTTTTATCTTAAAACAAATGTTTCTATTCATACAAAATTATTTAGAATAAAACAATACTAATTTATTACTATTTCAAAAAAAATAAGACATTTAAAAACTAAATCTCTTTATCGAACCGGTTCAAATATTTATGACTATTTGAACAATTATCTATTACATATCGTTATGATTTTTGTTTTGTCCTAAAACATTTGTTTCTATTCATACAAATTTATTCTGAGTAAAATATTGCTAAATTAATAATATTTTAAAAATTAATAAGTAAGAATTTAAAAAATGAATGTGTTTACTAAGCCAATGCAAATAGTTAAGACTATTAAAGCGATTATCTATTTCAAATCATTTTGGCCTTTTGTTTAGTCATAAAATAATTGTTTTAGTTCATACATGCTTATTCAAAATAAAATAATACTAATTTATGAACATTCAAAAAATTAATAAGCAAGAAATTTAAAAAAAATAAATCTGTTTATCGAACAAGTTCAAATAGTTTTAACTATTTGAAAAATTATCTACTTAAAATTGTTATAACCTTATATTTTATCATAAAACATTTGTTTCAGTTCATAAAAGCTTATCTGAAATAAAATAATATTACTTTATTAATATTTTAAAAATTGATAAGTTAAAGATTTAAAACATAAATCAGTTTATCAAATTAGTTCAAATAATTATGGCTATTTAAGTAATTATTTATTTTAAATCATTATGAAATTTTGTTTTTTCATAAAACAATTGTTTTTCATCATACAAGTTTATTTGGAATAAAATAATACTAATTTATTAATATTTCAAAAATTATTAAGTAGGATATTTAAAAAATAAATTTGTTTACCAAACTATTTATTTGACAATCATAATTATTTTGTAAATCTCTTACTTAATAATTTTTGAAATATTAGTAAATTTTTTTATTTTATTCCAAATAGGTTAGTAAGAATTGAAAATTTGTACGACAAACTAAAAGGCCATAACAATTTGAAATAGATAATGTTCATACATCCTTCACTATTTGTAGTGGTTTGGCAAATAAATTTATTTTTTAAATCTCTTAGTTATTAATTGTCAGAATCTTATTAGATTAGTATTATTTTATTTTGAATAAGCTTATATAAATAGAAATAATTATTTTACAACAAAACAAAAGGTTATAATGATTTGAAATATATAATTGTTCAAATAGTTATAATTATTTGAACTGGTTCGGGAAATAATTTTTTTTTTTTGAAATCTCTAACTTTTAAAATTTTGAAATATTAAAAAAGTAGCTTTATTTTATTGCAAATAAACCTGGATGAGTTGAAATAATTCTTTATGATAAAACAAAAGATAATAACGATTTGAAATAGATAATTCTTTATATTGTCTTAACTATTTGAACTGGTTCGGCAAACAGATTTATTTTTTAAATCTCCTAGTTATGATTTTCAAAATATTTTTAATTTTGTATTATTTTATTCCAAATAAACTTATATGAATGAAAAAAACTGTTTTATGACAGAACAAAAAGGTTATAACAAATTGAAATAGATAAATTGTTCAAATAGTTATAACTATTTGAACTGGTTCGGTAAATAGATTTATTTTTTGAATCTCATACTAATTCTTGAAACATTAATAAATTAGTATTATTTTTTTAAAATATGCTTGTATGTTCAAAAACAATTGTTTTAAGATAAAACGAAAGATAATAACAATTTTATTTCAAATAAGCTTGTATATTGAAAAACAATTGTTTTATGACAAAATGAAAGGCAATAATGATTTGAAATAGATAATTGTTCAAATGGCCATAATTATTTGTAGTGATTGAATAAACTGTTTTATTTTGTAAATCTTTTACTTATTGATCTTCAAAATATTAACAAAGTAATATTTTTTATTTTGGATAAACTTTTATGAACTGCAACAATTGTTTTATGACAAAACAAAAGTTTATAACAATTTTAAATAGATAATTGTTCAAATAGTCATAACTATTTGAACTTGTTCAATAAACAGATTTATTTTTTCAAATCTCTTGCTTATTAATTTTTCAAAAGTTAATAGATTAGTATTATTTTCTTCCAAATAAGCTTGTATGAATTGAAACAATTATTTTATGACTAAACAAAAGGTTAGAACAATTTGAAATAGATAATTATTCTAATAGTCTTAACTATTTGAACTGATTCAGCAAACACATTTATTTTTTAAATCTCTTATTAATTTTCAAAATAATATTAAATTAGTATTATTTTTATTCGAATAAGCTTGTATGATCAGAAACAATTATTTTATGACAAAACAAAGATCATAATGATTTGAGATTGATATTTGTTTAAATAGTAGTAACTATTTGAACTGGTTCGAAAAATAACTCTAGTTTTTAAATCTCCTGGTTAATAATTTTTGAAATATTAATAAAGTACTATTATTTTATTTCAGATAAGTTTTTATGAACTGAAACAATTGTTTTATGATAAAAAAAGTCATAATAATTTTAAATAGATAATTATTTAAATAGTTATATTTATTTGAACTTGTTTAGTAAACAGATTATTATTTTAAATTTCTTGCTTATTAATTTTTTGAAAGTTAATAAATTAGTATTATTTTATTTCGAATAAGCTTGTATGAACTGAAATAATTATTTTATGACTAAACGAAAGATCAGAACGATTTGAAATAGATAACTGTTCCAATACTCCTAACTATTTGAACTATTTCGGCAAATATATTTATTTTTAATATATTTATTTTTAAATCTCTTACTTATTAATTTTTGGAATATTATTAAATTAATATTATTTTAATCCAAATATGCTTGTATGAAAAGAAACAATTGTTTTATTATAAAATAAAGATTATATTGATTTAAGATAGATAATTGTTCAAATAGTCATAATTATTTGAACTTGTTCGATAAACAGATTTATTTTTTTAAATTTCTTGCTTATTAATTTTTCAAAAGTTAATAAATTAGTATTATTTTCTTCCAGATAAGCTTGTATGAAACAATTATTTTATGACTAAACAAAATGTTAGAACAATTTGAAATAGATAATTATTCTAATAGCATTAACTATTAAATCTGATTTGGTAAACACATTTATTTTTTAAATCTCTTACTTATTAATTTTTTAAATATTATTAAATTAGTATTATTTTTATCTGAGTCAACCTATATGATCGAAAACAATTACTTTATGACAAAACAATTATCATAATGATTTAAGATTGATATTTGTTTAAATAGTCATAACTATTGGAATTGGTTCAAAAAATAGCTTTAGTTTTTAAATCTCTTAATAATTTTTGAAATATTAATAAAGTAGTATTATTTTATTTCAAATAAGTTTTTATGAACTGAAACAATTGTTTTATTACAAAACAAAAGGTTATAACAATTTTAAATAGATAGTTGTTCAAATAGTCATTTCTATTAGAACTTATTCAGTAAACAGATTTATTATTTCAAATTTCTTGGTTACTAACTTTTTCAAAGTTAATAAATTAGTATTATTTTATTCCAAATTAGCTTGTATGAACTGAAATAATTATTTTATGACTAAAGGTCAGAACGATTTGAAATAGATAATTATTCTAATAGTCCTAACTATTTGAATTAGTTCAGCAAATATATTTATTTTTTAAATCTCTTACTTATTAATTTTTTGGAATATTATTAAATTAGTATTATTTTAATTTGAATATACTTGTATGAAAAGAAACAATAGTTCTATGACAAAATAAAGATCATAATGATTTAAGATAAATAATTGTTCAAATAGTCATAATTATTTGAGCTGGTTAGATAAACCGATTTGGTTTTTAAATCTCTTATTAATTTTTAAAATATTAATAAATTAGTACTATTTTACTTTCAATAATTCTATATGAACAGAAACAATTTTTTTATGACAAAACAAAAGGTCATAACAATTTAAAATAGATAATTGTTCAAGTGGACATGACTATGTCAACTTGTTCAGCAAACAAATTTATTTTTTAAATCTCCTACCTATTAAATTGCAGAATATATATGAACAAAAATAATTTTTTTATGACAAAACAAAAGGTCATAACAATTTGAAATAGATAATTGCTCGAGTGGACATGACTATTTGAACTTGTTTAGTAAACAGACTTATTTTTTAAATCTCCTACCAATTGAATTGTAGAATAGTAATAAATTAGTATGATTTTATTCAGAACAAACTTGTTTGAATAGAAATAATTGTTTTATGACAAAACAAAAGAGCATAACTATTTGAAAAAAATAATTGTTCAAACAATCATAACTATTTTAACTTGTTCAGTAAACATATTTATTTTTTAAATATTTTACTTATTCATTTTTTAAATATTAATAAATTAGTATTATTTTGTTTCGAATAAGCTTGTATGAATAGAAATAATTGGTTTATGACAAAACAAAAGGTCATAACTATTTGAAATAGATAATTGTTTAAATATTTAAATAGTCATAATTATTTGTACAAGTTTAAGAAACAAATTTATTTTTTTAATTTTTACTTATTAATTTTTGAAATATTAACAAATTTAATTTTTTATTCGAAAGAAGCTTGCATGAATAGAAACAATTGCTTTATGACAAAATAAAAAGGTCATAATGATTTGAAATAGATAATTATTCCAATAGTCATAACCAATTGAACTTATTCAGTAAGCAGATTTATTTTTTTAAATCTCTTATACGTTAATTTTTAGAATATTAATAAATTAGTATTATTTTATTTAGAATAAGCCTATATGAACTGATACAATTATTTTATAATGAAACAAAAGGTCATAATAATTTGAAATAGATAATTATTTACATAGTTATGAATATTTAAACTTGTTCAGTAAATAAATTATTTTAAAATCTTTTACTTATTAATTGGCAAAATATTAATAAATTCACATTATTTTAATCCAAATAAGTTTGTGTGAAGAAAAACAATTGTTTTATGATAAAACAAAAATTTATAATGATTTGAAATAAATAATTTTTCAAATAGTCATAACTATTTGAACTTATTAGGTAAAAAGATTTATTTTTTAAATATTTTACTTATTAATTTTATTTGAAATAAGCTTGTATGAATAGAAAAAAATTGTTTTACGATAAAATAAAAAGGTTATAGTGATTTGAAATAGATAATTGTTCAAATAGTCATAACTATTTGAACTTGTTCAGTAAATAGATTAATTTTTTAAATCTCTTACTTATTCATTTTTGGAATATTAATAAATTAGAATTATATTATTTTGAACATGCTTGTACAAACAGAAAACAATTATTTTGTGATAAAAAAAAGGTCATAATGATTTGAAATAGATAATTATTCAAACAATCATAACTATTTGCACTGGTCAAGCTAATAGACTCATTTTTTAAATTCGTTACTTATTAACTTTCAGAATATTAATAAATTAGCATTACTTTATTCTGAATAAGATTATATGAATAGAAACAATTATTTTGTGACAAAAAAATGGTCATAATGATTTGAAATAAATAATTGTTTAAATAGTTATAACTAATTGAATTGGTTTACTAATAAATTTATTTTTTAAATCTCTTACTTCTTACTTTTCAAAATATTAATAAATTAATCTTATTTCATTTTGAACAAACTTATATGAACAAAAACATTTGTTTTATGAATGAACAAAAAGATTAGTTTTATGTTATAATGATTTGAAATTAATAATTGTTCAAATAGTCATAATTATTTGAATTGGTTTGGCAAATATAATTATATTTTAAATCTCTTACTTATTAATTTTTGAAATATTAATAAATTTGTTTTATTTATTTCAAATAAGTTACTAAGAACTGAAAAAATTGTTCTACAGCAAAGCTAAAGATTATAACGATTTGAAATAAAGAATTGTTCATATAGCCTTAACTATTTGAACTGGTTTGGCAAACAAATTTATTTTTTAAATCTCTTAGTTATTAATTTTCAAAATATTATTACATTAGTATTATTTTATTTCAAATAAACTTGTGTGAACAGAAATAATTGTTTTATGACATAACAAAAGGTTATAATAATTTGAAATATATAGTTGTTCAAATAGTCATAACTATTTGAACTAGTTTGCTAAACAGATTTAGTTTTTAAATCTTTTGCATATTAATTTTTGAAATATTAGTAAATTAGTATTATTTTATTTCGAATAAGCTTGAATGATCAAAAACATTTGTTATATGACTAAAGAAAAGGTAATAATGATTTTAAATAGATAATTGTTGAAATGGCCCTAATTATTTGAAATGATTCGGTAAACAGATTCACTTTTTAAATCACTTATTTATTAATTTTTGGAATATTAATAAATTTATATTATTTTATTTCAAATAAGCTTTTATGAACTGAAACGATTGTTTTATGACAAAACAAAAGGTCAAAATGATTAATTTTTGAAATATTAATAAATTAGTATTATTTTATTTCAAATAAGCTTATATGAACTGAAACAATTGTTTTATTACAAAATAAAAGGTCACAATGATTTAAAATAGATAATTATTGAAACAGTTAGGACTATTTGAACTTGTTCAAAAAACATATTTATTTCTTAAATCTTTTACTTATTAATTGTCAAACTATTAATAAATTAATATTATTGTAATTTGAATAAGCTTGTATGAACAGAAACAATTATTTTATGACAAAACAAAAAGTCATAAGAATTTGAAGTAAATAATTATTCAAATAGTCATAAGATTTGAACTTGTTTGGTAAACAAATTTAATTTTTAAATGTTTTACTTATTAATTATCTTTATATTAATAAATTTGTATTATTTTATTCAAAATAAGCTTGTATGAATGGAAAAAAATCATTTTATGACAAAACAAAAGGTTATAGCAATTTCAAAAAGATAATTATTGAAATAGTCATAATTATTTAAACTTGTTCGACAAACAGATTCATTTTTTAAATGCCTTAATTATTAATTTTTGTAATATTAATAACTTAGTATTATTTTATTTTGAGTAAGCTTATATAAACTGAAATAATTTTTTTATGACAAAACGAAAGGTCATAATGATTTGAAAAGATAATTATTCAAATAGTCATGACTATTTGATTTAGTTTAGTAAACATATTCATTTTTAAAATTTTTTACTTATTAAATGGTGAAATATTGATAAATTAGTATTATTTTAATCGAATAGGCTTGTATGAATGGAAACAATGATTTTATAACAAAACAAAAAGTCATAACAATTTGAAATAAATAATTGCTAAAATAGTCATAACTATTTAAGCTTTTTTGATAAATAGATTTATTTTTTAAATCTCTTATTAATTTTTGAAATATTAATAGATTAGTATTACTTTATTCCAAACAAACTTATATGAACAAAAACATTTGTTTTATGACAAGACAAAAGGTCATAATGATTTGAAATAGATAAATGTTCAAATAGTCATAATTATTTGAACTGTTTAGGTAAATAGAATTATTTTAAAATCTCTTATTAATTTTTGAAATATTAATAAATTCATTTTATTTTTGTTCCAAATAAGCTAGTATGAATTGAAAAAAAACTTATTTTATGACAAAACAAAAGGTCATAGTGATTTGAAATAGATAATTGTTTATATAGTCTTAAATATTTGAACTAGTTTGGTGAACAAATTTATTTTTTAATTCTCTTAATTATTAATTTTCAAAATAATATTAGATTAGTATTTTTTTTTAAAATAAGCTTCTATGAACAAAAATAATTGTTGTATGATAGAACAAAAGCTTATAACAATTTGAAGTTTACAATTGTTCAAAATAGTTATATATTTGAATTAGCTTAGTAAACAGATTTATTTTTTCAATCTCTTATTAATTTTTGAAAGATTAATAAATTAGTATTATTTTATTTCGAATAGGCTTGAATGATCAAAAACAATTGTTATATGATCAAACAAAAGGCCATAATTTTTATAAATAAATAATTGTTCATATAATCGTAATTGTTTAAATTGCTTTGACAAACAGATTTATTTTTTACATCTCTTAGTTATTAATTTTTGGAATACTATTAAATTAGTATTATTTTATTCCAAATAAGCTTATATAAACTAAAACAATTATTTTATAATCGAATAAAATGTTATAATGATTTGAAATAGATAATTATTCAAATAAAAACTAATTCGATAAATAAATTTATTTTTTAAATCTCTTACTTATTAATTTTTGAAATATTAATAAATTAATATTACTTTATTCCAAATAGGCTTGTATGATGAAAAAAAGATTCATTTTTTAAATCTCTTAATTATTAATTTTTAGAATATTAATAACTTAGTATTATTTCATTTCGAATAAGCTGATATGAACTAAAATAATTTTTTTATAACAAAACAAAATGTCATGACTATTTGATCTAGTTTGGTAAACAATTTCTTTTTTAAAATTTTGCTTATTAATTGTCAAAATATTAATAAAATAATATTATTTTAATCTGAATAAGCTTTTATGAATAGAAATTATTGCTTTGTAATAGAACAAAAAATCATAACAATTTGAAACAAATAATTGCTTAAATAGTCATAACTTTTTGAACTAGTTTGATAAAAAGATTTTATTTTTTAAATCTATTATTAATTTTTGAAATATAAATAGATTAGTATTATTTTATTCTAAACAAACTTATATGAATAAAAAACATTTGTTTTATGACAAAACAAGAGGTCATAGCAATTTGAAATAAATAATTGTTCAAATAGTCATAATTATTTGAACTTGTTAGGTAAACAGAATTATTTTTTAAATCTCTTACATATTAATTTTTGAAATATTAATAAATTCATTTTATTTTATTCTAAATAAGCTAGTATGAAGTGAAAAAATTGTTTTATGACAAAACAAAAATGATTTTAAATAGATAATTGTTCATATAGTCTTAACTATTTGTACTAGTTTGACAAACAAATTTATTTTTTAAATCTCTTAATTATTAATTTTTGAAATATTTTTATATTAGTATTATTTTATTTTGAATAAGCTTGTATGAACAGAAATAATTGTTTTATGATAGAACAAAAGGGTATAACGATTTGAACTATACAATTGTTCAAATAGTCATAACTATTTAAACTAGTCTAGTAAATAGATTTATTTTTTTAAATCTCTTACTTATTAATTTTTGAAAGATTAATAAATTACTACTATTTTATTTTGAATAAACATATATGATCAAAAACAGTTGTTATATGACCAAATAAAATGTAATAATGATTTGAAATGGATAATTGTTGAAATGGCCATAATTATTTAAACTAATTCGGTAAACAGATTCACTTTTTAAATCACTTACTTATTAATTTTGAAATATTAATAAATTAGTATTATTTTGTTTTAACTAAGCTTGTATGAATTCAAACAATTATTTTATGACAAAACAAAATGTCAAAATGATTTTAAATAGACAATTATTCTAATAGTCATAACTATTTGAATTTGTTCAATAAACAAATTTATTTTAAACTTTTACTTATTAATTTTTGAATTATTAAGAAATTAGTATTATTTTATTTTGGATACGTTTTTATGAATTGAAACAAATGTTTTATGTCAAAATAAATGGTCATAATGATTTTAAATAAATAATTGTTCAAATAGTCATCACTATTTAAACTTGTTCGATAAACAGATTTATTTTTTCAAATCATTTCCTTTTTAGTTTTTTGAATGTTAATAAACTTAGATTCTTTTATTCCAAATAAGCTTGGAAGATATGAAACAAATATTTTATGACTAAGAAAAAGGTCAGAACAATTTGAAATAGATAATTATTCTAATAGTTTTAACTATTCAAATTGACTGGGCAAACACATTTATTTTTTAAATCTTTTACTTATTAAATTTTGAAATATTATTAGATTAGTATTATTTTTAACCAAATAAGTTTTTACAATTGGAAACAATTGTTTTATGACAAAACATAGATCTTAACAATTTGGGATTAATAATTGTTCAAATAGTCATAACTATTTAAATTGGTTTAGTAAACATATTAATTTTTTAAATCTCTTATTAATTTTTGAAATAAATCAAATAAGATTGTATGATAAAAAACAATTTTTTATGACAAAACAAAAGGTTATAATGATTTGAAATAGATAATCATTCAAATTGCTATAATTATTTTAACTAATTTGATAAACTGATTTATTTTTTAAGTTTCTTATTATTTTAGTAAGTATTAATAAATTGATATTATTTTAATCCATTTAACTTGTATTAACTGAAACAAATGTTTTATGACAAATCATAAGGCTATAACAATTTTAAATTGACAATTGTTCAAATAGTAATAACTATTTGAACTTGTTCAGTAAACATATTTATTTTTTTAAATCTATTTCTTATTAATTTTATAAATGTTAATAAATTAGTATTAATTTGTCTTGAATAAGCTTGTTTGAATTGAAACAATTGTTTTATAACTAAACAAAAGTTTAAAATGATTTCAAATAGATAATTGTTCTAATAATCTTAACCATTTAAATTGATTTGGTAAATAAATTTATTTTTTAAATCTTTTACTTATTAATTTTTGAAATATTATTAAATTAGCATTATTTTAATTAGAATAAGCTCGTATGAATAAAACAATTGTTTTACGACAAAAGAAAAAGGTCATAATGATTTGGAATAGATAATCATTCATATAGTCTTAACTATTTGAATTGGTTCAACAATTAGATTTATTTTTTTAATTTTCTTGGTAATTAAGTTTTGGAATATTATTAAATTTGTATTATTTTATTATGAATAAAATAGTTTGAATAGGACCAATTGTTTGATGACAAAACAAAAAGTTATAACGATTTGAAATAGATAATTATTCAAATAGTTAAAACTATTTGAAATGGTTTAGTAAACAAATTTACTTTTTAAATATCATACTGATTAATTTTTTAAAATATTAATAACTTAGTATTATTTTATTTGGAACAAACTTATATTAACAAAAAGCAATTGTTTTATGACAAAACAAAATGTCATAACAATTTGAAATAAATAATTGTTTATATAGTCTTAACTATTTGAACTAGTTCAGTAAATGGATTTATTTTTTAAATCTCTTAGTTATTAGTTTTCAAAATATTACTAAATTAGTACTTTGAATAAGCTTATATAAATAGAAACAATTGTTTTATGATAGAACAAAAGGTTATAAAAATTTGAAATAGAGAATTGTTCCAATAGTTATAACTATTTGAACTGGTTCGG